>NW_027112318.1:38866-77188 GCF_000696795.3 Halyomorpha halys | reverse complement strand
GCGAGCTATGATAATTTTTTATTTATTTATTGATATTTATAACTGTATAAAAAAAAAATACAACAAGTAAATTTGATCATAATGGCATAATGATACATATATTTTCTGAAAAAGTGATGATTGTGATATTTATACATATTTATCTTAGACCACCAATGGAACATCTTAAATTTCAATCTTAAATGTCGGTAAAATTATGGTTGCCAAAAAAATGCATTTATACTACCCAGGCAGGATTTAATGTTGGTTCGTTTCGAATAGGTGCTCAGCTATTTTACTTGATACCGCTTCTTACTACCCTAAGTGAAAACTAAATAAAACTGGAAAGGAATGATTTTCTAAAAGTGTTTGAATACGATGGTCACGACAGCAGTCAAGAAAAGCGAAAATAATTTTCAACATTTTATTAATTGCCAACGTTTCAACCCACAATGCAGGTCATCATCGGGCATATAATAAAAGGATACAAAGTGGGTAAAGCTAATGTAAGGAATATATAGGTTGACGTTTTTATACCTCCACAAACATTTTTATAAAGTGTAAAATTTTATACATCCATACAAAAATATCATCATAAAACATAAATCAAAATAGTAAAGATATTAATGACAAATACAAAAATTGTATTAACTAACATATTAATGAGTTATGAACTGATAACAAACAATTTGTCATTAAACTGATCTAATCCTAAAACAAAACGATGTATTGTCTGATATAGTAAGTAGTAATGGACTGATTAATTAATAATAGTAGTTGATAGTAAATTTTATCCAATAGAGTGATAAGTAATTAAAGTGATAAAAGTTTAGGTAAAGAATTAACTGATTAAAATATCCTGTTAAGGAAATATTGTAAAGAAGAAAGACGATAAATTGTAAAATTAATAAATAAACTATTATATTTTAATAAAGGACGCGAATACGGGATTAAAACGCACCACCTATTTGTTAACTTCAAAGCTGCATATGACAGCATTCATAGGGTACAGTTGTACAAGGCAATGAGAGAATTCAACATCCCTGAGAAGTTAATTTGAATGGTTGAACTAATCATGAGAAACGTGAGATGGGTGGTGCAGATTGGGGGAGCAAGATCGGATGAATCTGGCTCAGGAAGAGGACTAAGGCAGGGGGATGCATTGGCCTGCCTCCTCTTTGATTTAGCTCTTGAAAAGGCCATTAGAGAATCAGGAATTCAAGTGGGCGGAACAATATTCAGCAGAACAGTACAGCTTCTTGCTTACGCTGATGACATTGACATTGCTGGACGCTCTTTTCAAGCTGTCTCTGATGGATTTATGAAATTGGATGAAGTAGCCAGAAAAATGGGGCTTGAAGTGAATGCAGAAAAGACCAAATACATGGTCACAGAGATTTTCTGATTTTCACCCAGGCCCGGTGAAGAAATCATGATCGAAGAATACACTTTTGTAAAAGTCCCTGAGTTTGTGTATCTTAGATCGCTCATAACCCAAGACAATGTTGTGAACTCCGAAATTAAATGAAGAGTTTTATGTGCCAACCGCTGTTATTAAATCCTCAGTACCAAGATTTATTTGTATAAAACAATTATTTGGCCACTTCTTCTGTATGGCTCGGAAACGTGGACTATCTCCAAGGCTGGTGAGCACAACTTAATGGTATTGGAGAGGAAGATTCTTCGTAAAATATTTGGAGCTGTCAAGGTTGACCAGATATGGAGACGTCGAAGAAACCAGGAGCTAGTTTAAAGTTTTATATCAGGAACCAGACGATTTTCAGTTTGTGAGGCTCAGTAGATTGAGGTGGGCAGGGCATGTTGCTCGGATGGCTGAGAATGATCTGCCAACGGTTACCGAGGTAATACATGGTGCAAGACGCAGAGAAAGACCACTCCTTTGATGGAGTGATGGTGTGAGTGGTGATGCCAGGACCATGATGCGAGTGAGGAACTGTATGACGGCCGCACAAGATCGTATTGATTGGTGGAGGCTAATGCAGTAAGCCATGACTCGATATCGAGTTGTGGAGCCAAATTAATAATAATAATTATATTTTAATATCTTTTTATTGTATAGCATTTATATGTAACCGTTTTAACCGCCATCCCTCCCCCAACTACGGTTATATACGTATCATACGTTTGTACCTACATCCGATTTTGTCACTCGATTGCGGTCTTTAAAACATGACAGATGGATAATTCTGATTTTTTTATTTATTTATTTATCAATACTACTATTATTTGAGTAATTATATCTACTTTCCTATTTTTACGTGTAATTACATATCCTGTTAATTTTGAATCTAATAGTATCTGTTATTTCTTTTTTAAAAATACTTATTTTTGTATATCTAATATTTTTCTCTTTTATTTATTTTTTCATTTTCTAAATACATAGTTTTTAGCCCCATCGTAGTTTACTTCTTTGTATATTATTGTTTTTACCTTACACTTTAAACATATTTTTAATTGTTTTGTATCTTTTTTATTCAGTCATGATGAAGTAATGTGGAGCGACAAATCTTAACTTTTTTTTGTACCTTTTTGACCACACCTCCGAACAACACCTACATATTCAGAAACAAATACCGTAAATCATTTATCAATATAACAAGTAAATTAGTGTAACAGGGATAGTAAGTAAATTAGATGCAGAGTAAATGAATAAATAATGTAGATTACATGCTCATTATGCTAAATTATAAATTACACTATATTTATTACACCTTATTATATATTAATTTTTTATATATTTAATGTAGATATAGGGCAGTGGAGGGCAACAAGTCGATCGCGAAGCCAATTGGGGTCGATCGCTCACAAGTCTGGGATGGAATTTCGTGTACCATGGACTTTGAAGCGATTGTTGAAGACATAACTTTAATAGTGTCAGACATATTTCATGTGGATAAAAAGTTATAATTATCCATGTTCTTTTCATTCTCCTGGATATGAGTTTGTTGGAACTTTACATAATTATTGTTGTTGTTTTTTTACGTTGATAGATATCTGTACTTCAGTACGATGTGTACTCAGCGAGCTATGATAATTTTTTATTTATTTATTGATATTTATAACTGTATAAAAAAAAAATACAACAAGTAAATTTGATCATAATGGCATAATGATATGATACAGGATGTAGAGAAACTACCTAGTAGTAGAACTCTAAAAACAGTTTACTATATAAGGTCACGAGGCCATCTTCTTTTCAGGCGCCTCGGAGGATTGCCAGGAATGGAAGAGGAAGCAAGGTTAGAAACTAGTGGGTTTGGGTGGTTAGGGAGTTTATTATGGAAGGAATAATATCGGGTTCGGGCTAGATCGGTTACATAAGGAACATTCAGGTCTTTATGGATGGTTTTATTAGTAACAAATTAAGGAGCATTCAGGATTTTACGAAGGATTTTGGATTGCAAAGATTGGATACGAGAGGAATTCGAAGGTTTAGTGGAGCCCCAAAGCTCAACTCCGTATGTCCAGATGGGCCTTATTATTGTCATGTAGATCAGTCTTTTGTAATGAGTTGGAAGTTTAGACCGTTTGTCTAGTAAGTGCTGTAATAGTCGGAATCTGCGTGCAGTTTCCTGTCTTTTCAGTCTTGTGTGACGATTCCAGGTTAGTCGTTTGTCAAGATGTAGTCCAAGATAACGAATCTGTTCTACAGGAGTAAGAGCCACATTATTAAAGTATACTGTAGGGCAGTCGGCAGGTTTACGACGAAGAGTAAATGTGATTTGTTGGGATTTATTCTTATCCACCAATTTCGATACCATTCTTCGAGGATTGTGATATATAGCTATGATAATAGATTAGAAAAGAGTAAGTCCTATTGTCCTTCATATTGTCCTTTCATGATAGACTTTCCTGACCCTCCCGAAAAATTGAAAACAAATTATCAGTCATACGGTGCAGCATTACAGCAACTTTTCCATATTTATGAACAAATTTATTGTTAACATTGAAGTTGATAAAAAAATTAAATTGCATTTTTAGTTGTTAATAATCTATCTAGAAACAGTACGGAATTCTTCTATAAAAAGTTGGATCTAGGAATTTATTTTCTTCATGAGCCTATATCTGAAAAACAAAGTTTTGAACATATATATTACTTATCTATCTATGCCTCGCTGGAATGCACCTAATATTGAAGTTTATAAACATAGTATGCATTTCACACTCTTCTTTCCCCTTAAACTACGCCTATGACAAGTCGATCGCGACACACTTAGAAGATAAAAAGTAGGTCTTATGTACAGAAAAGTTGGCCACCCCTGCTATAGGGCAACGTTTGCTATTGCCCAATATTATTAATGTACAGAGGAAAATACGTTGGTGCATGGGAAAATGAAATTAGAGGATGAGAGATTATGAAGTTGATATAGGACCATTTATTTACTGACCCTTACAACCACTGAAAATTTTATAATAATCGAACTTGACTATAAAAATACACACAGAGTACTAGCTTTATTATTCGATGCCTAAACCGTAATATGGGAATGGAAAACTTCGATTCTAAGATTTTTTTTTTTACTCTCAGTATGAATACAAAGCTTCCCCGCCTTCCGTAAAGAGGAAGAAAAAAATACAATTAAAATGGTAATTACTTCAACAATGTGTGTGTTTAAGGCTCCATAGCACAGGTATAAACTCTTTGTGTATAGAGTGGAAAACTTAATTTCCCCAGTTCGAACGTAGACTAACAGGAGCTAAAACGAATGAATAAGTTCACCGTAGTAGCAGAAAAAACGTTTTGAAAGACTTACTTGATAGAACTAACTTCAACGTCCATACGTTTCTGAACTAACAATAACTTCCGTCTTTGTAGACTTTTCATTTACGTGCTACCTACTAGGGAATAATCCGAATAGAAGTTTATTCTCAAACGGATATTTTTTTATTATTCAATTCACTAAGCCTTTTTATCATTTAGAAGTTTAAATTAAATTATATTGACTGATAGCAAATTTTCTTCAGATTATTCTGAGTAGTAGTACTTGGGATAAGAAACATAAATAAATAGAATAGAACCACTTCATAATTAAGTAAATAATTCTTATATCACACAAAAAAAAGAGCAGTAATAATTCATTTTCAGATAATATTTTATTATCATCCATCATTTTCGTTATGTCCCTTTGAGTTCTAAACAGAATGAGGAATGAGGCTCTGAAAAACCGATGGTCCTTCCCCTCCAGTAAAAACTATTCATCCGTAATGGGTAAAAAATAGGTAGACTGATGATGATAGATATCTACAATCATTCCCAGAACTCCTGTTTTAGAAGTGGTAAACCCTATTTTTCACCCTTTCTATATAATAGGGAAAAAAGAGAACCAATTTTTCTGATTATATATTTTGTTAATAAAATGTAAAATCAAAATTAATATTATTACGATATATCCTTGGTCAATATTTTGTTAAGGCCTCATCTAATTGTTTTCTAAATCTGATCAAAGGCCGATTCAACATAATATTTGTATATAAGGTGATAACCCAATCTCAAAATACCAAGTTTAATTGCTTAAACTATGTCAGCTTCATCTTAACTCACTGTTCTAATTAGAACCTTATTAGATACTGGCTGACTTCGCAATGTTTCTCTAATGCTAGATTCGAGTATATCTACAGATCAAATGAACCTGATTGAAAGTTTGATATTAATTATTACTTTTGAAAAACAAAATTAGTTGAAAAGGAAAAAAGAAATATTAATTCTTTATAAAAAAAAAAAAAAAAAGGATATGCAATTAGGTACACCACTGATTGTGTACGAAATCAGTCATAGTGTCTCACAATGCAAATTAAAATGTATTTCGGTTCTATACAAATAACTAGGTTAATAAACAGATTATACATCACTGGTTCATATTTCACTTGATGGATATCTCTTTTGTGTGACATTCAACCTTTAAAGATTCAATTATTGTCTTGTGCATGATCATCATTTTGAGACGATATATATTTAATTGATGATAATTTATTTATTTATTTTATTCCAGATCAGCCTGGTGGGCCTTACATGGTTGATAAACCTTAACATATTTTTTTAACAGTTAATTATGGGGGATATAGTCTTAAACAAAAGACACCCCTAACTATATAGACTGTTATAATTAAAAGAAAATAAGATAAAATAAATAGATAAGAATAATGCTTCTTAATAAAAGAGAAAAGTAAAATTAATAACAAAAAATATCAACATTTGTAGACTTAACAAAACAAACAACTGCCCTCTAATGGTAAAAAAACAAACAAGTTAATTTGAAAAAAAAACAAGAGAAGAAAAATAAATAAATAATAAAAAGTAAAATAGAAGTAGTGTGAATAATAGAATTAATAAATATAGAATTTATAATAGAATGTCCTGTAGCAGAGGCTTCAGTCTTCGGGTTGGGGTTGGGTTTCCCAAGTTGTAGGTCAATTTTTCAATGTTCAGACTAATCATCCATTTAGAGAATATTAAGGTGACTTTGCAAAGCGTTTCTAGCGATATTATGTCATTATGTTGAGAGAACACTGCTGTATCTTCAGCGAACTATGAAGGTGTGTGTGGACTGGATGATGTCATGAAGGTAGAAGTTGAATAGAATGGGAGAAAGGACTGAATTTTTTGGAGTACCGGCATGGATTCGTCTAAAGGTAGAATTTTTGTTATTTATTCTGACAAAAAATATTCCATCATTGAGAAATGAGCTCAGAATATTGTATAGGTATCTTGGGGTGTCTACTTTCTTTAGTTCATATAGGAGACCTCAATGCGTGGTCTTACCGAACGCTTGTTGGAAATCCATGGAAATTTCATCATTGAATAAATTCGGACTTATTTCTTTATTGGAGCATGTTTTCTCAAAGAAAGTAGCGAATAGTTTAGCTTACTCGGCGTCACTGCTGATGAATTCGTCATTGTCAACAAGACTTAGGATTTTCTCACGTTTATTTAATAGACGTCGTGTAACTTTCCATAATAAATGGTCCTTTAGGTCTTAATTTTTCACATATTCCTAATATTGAGAATACGCCCATTCATGGAGATCCGTTTTGGTTTTATTCCATGTTTGAGATGGTTTCATTTCTTTTTGTTAACAGGGTTTCCTTGCGTGATTTTTTTCTTTAATTTTTAGCAGTATTGATTTTGGACAGCTGCCAGAGAATGTATTTCTCCTTAATTAGAAAGGTCGTACAATTGCCTCATGTAAACTGTTTGAGACCGACTCATTCAACGTCGTTATACTTTTATCTATTCTTGAGCGGTAGGATAATTTTTTTCAGTTGTAATTTATTATCAACATGAATTTTCTACGTTTCCCAGTCGATCACTCCACTAATGAGGGACTTTCTCACCGTCTTATTGTTTATCTCAGTTGATAAATTAATTAATATAGGGATATGGTCCGAATTTAAAGCTGTTATTTTATAATCTATTGGATTTTAATTTAGTTTTTATAATTAATTTTTCAATAGTAAGAGCAATTTATATCTTGCTGGATCACAGAAACGTTCAATACTGATAAATCTAATATTAAATAAAATGTAATTTTCTGCTATTCCATTGCTGTTACACCATATTATTTATTATTATTTTATTGTGTAATATTACATATATTATATCACAGACGATGGTAATAGGGATCATGGAGCTCATTCATACCATATTTAAAAATATATAAATTAAATCATAACAAAATAATAAATAAAATAAAAAATTAAATTAAGTAGAATAGCATCTTAAGCATAATTATTACGGTTTACAATATTTACATTCAGCCAGAGGAACTTTAACAGAAGCAAAAGAAATAACTTAAGCGATAGAGGCATGTTGCAAAAGCGGAGGAAATTGTTATTGAAGGCTGGTGGGCAAATAGTCCTCCAACACCCTTCCATGAAAAATATTAGCATTGTAGGATAAGCTACATCTCCTGGCCTGCTTCCACAACTCCTACCGACATATATTGAACAAAATATTTCTTATTGCTCAGCTAAATTTTGTTTTTTATTAGATTGTTCAAATAATATTTTATATCGTTGGCACCACGTTTAAATAACAAACGTGAAAGATATATATTAAATTTTTTTGTCGCTTAAAATATCCAAAAGAACACAATGTTGTTTGAGGGAACTTCTATGTGGTAATCTTTTGTTGGTATGAATGACTTAGAACTAGATATTGGATATATTTAATAAATACAAAAATAAAATGAATTTATATTTTTAAATATGACTGCAAAATAATTCAAAGTATATTAAAATAAATGATTTTGTGAAGTTCACATAAAAATACTGAAATGACATTAGGGTGACGTATGTTTGATATGGCCGATAAAGAATACAAGGCTATAGCAAAATGCTAAATAAAAATATGATCCATAGAAAAACAAAAATTTATTAGCTACCAAAAAAATAACTTAAGAAATTTAGCTGTGTAACATCAATCAGAGTGATTTAACCTTGAGGAGTTACTTTACTCAGTTAAAAAAAAAATAATAATAAAAAATATAGTAAATATTGGAAATATGGTCCACAGAAAAACAAAAAATTTTATCTAGCAAAAAAATAATTTAGGAAATTTAGCGATGTAACATCAATAAGAGTGAATTCGCCTAGAAAAGTTGCTTTACTCAGTTAACAAAAAAAAAATAATAAAAAATATGGTCCATATTACAAAAAAAATATGGTAAATATTGAAAATAAAGTCCATAGAAAAACAAAAATGTATTAGCTACTAAAAAATAATTAAATAAATTTAGCCGTGTAAAATAAATCATAGTGAATTAGCCGAGAGGAGTTGCTTTACTCAGTTAACAAAAAAAAAAATATAATATAAAATATGGTTCAAGGAAAACAAAAATTTATTAGCTACCAATACAATAATTTAATAAATTTAGCCATGTAAAATAAATCAGAGTGAATTAGCCTAGAGGAGTTACTTTACTTGGTTAACAAAATAATAATAATAATAAAATTAGCAGTTTACTATTTGCTTGCTCAACCTCCCTGAATATGGACAACCTCAATGGCATCAAATAGTTTTGAAGCCCTGTTAATTTATTATCTATCTGGCATATTTCTTTATCAGGCATTTAATCGAGTAATTTTTAGCAATGTTTAACTTTGGTCTGTGCATTCTGCTGATTTAACACTTAACACCGAGTAGTTAACATACGTTAACAGTTTGTTATAATCCTCATTATAATCTTAAACAGTTTGTTTAAGATTTTAATGATGATTGACTACTGGCTGTCGTTTCTTTCAATTCATTTAATTAAAACATCAATTCGTTACTTAATTTTTCTTTGTGATTCTTTAAATTACCATTTTAAGAAAGAAACTAGAGAGCTATTGGAAGGATGTTTACTCCATATTTAATGGACAGAACTCAGAACAGACCGGACAGCGAAGTGGAAGATTGTGATTCAACAATTTCCTCCAAATCCTCAACGGAACCTGTCAATATTGACACAGAAACCTAAACATATAAAACATAGAAGTATGTTTAAAGATGTGAAAAAGGAAAACTGAAAAATGGAAAAAATTCAGATTTTTTAGAATTATAGAGGAGGTAATCATATAACTCACAAATGCTGTACTCAAATTCTAAATTCAGTAGTAAAGAAAGGATCTTTATTATTCTTTACAGGACTATTCTCAATATTTATGGTGTGTTTATATTTGTCGAAGTTTGTTTTATTCTAGTATGAGGTTTGTGTCAGTAAAGTCTATGACGGTTTTAAGAGGTTTATTAAAACATATACACTTAAAACAGTTAATATTGTTTGTTTTCACATAATTCTGGCCGTTCTAGCATTCCATAGGAAAGAAATTACCCATCTGAATCTAAAAAGTGGTTAGCAAAAGTTATCCCTATCATACGAAGGATGATGATACAAATGAAAAAGTATTACATTAATTTCAGTTCACAAGGGCGAAAATAGGGATACATTTTCCCTGGGAAAATCCGCCAAAGAACATCCAAAATTTTATTTCAAACATGAAGATAAGTCAAAGCAGTCCTGAATGACGAGATTTATGATAAAATAACAAATAATTATACACTCACACACACAAATATTTTTTAAAAATGATATAATACCTTTGATAGTTCCTAATAACTGTAACTAAAATTAGAAAAACAACTTTTAACTAATGACACAAATCTTTAATTATTTTTTTTAGCTAATGGAACCATAGATGGTTAAAAGAAATGGTAAATGATATTTCTTATTTTCTATTTACTAAACCTTGTGTGTGTGATTTTGGTGGACTTCGCCGATTATGGCGTATTTCCCATTTCAAACAAAATATGTACAATTAAAATTTTGACTGAGTCTTTAAGTCTTTAAGGGCCAATTCTCTTGTTCGTGGAATTTTATTATTTTCGAAGGCTTGACGAAATGATGGGCATTCTTCAATTATATGCTTTATTGATAATGGGGACTGACAGGTTTGGCATATAGGCTGGTCCTCTTTTGTGATTAAGTGAAGGTGAGTTAATTTGGAATGTCCTATTCTTACTCTTGCAACAACCACTTCTTCTCTTCTGTTTCCCCTTATGGCACTTGTCCACTTTTGTATATTTTTTTTTACATTTCTCAATTTATTGGTGAGTGGTACGGCGGCCCACATTGTTAATTTTTTTTTTGACTGATTAAATCCTTTGTTAATCGTAATAAAAGACAAACGAAACTGTTTGGATAGTTACCGTATGGTTAAAAAAAAAATAATAATAATGTTAATTGTCCTAGAATTATTTCCGTGTTCAATTATCCACATAGTTATATTCTGGACAGCAGATATAAATTAGAAGAAATTACGACCAGAACTTAACATATAGGAGGAAAATAACATATTTGAAATAAACTCCTAATACTAAAGCCTGAAATAAACTGATGTAAAGATATTCTGTAAGAGCAGTTTGCAATGAAATAAAGTCTTTATATTGAATCAAACGTTCCTTTTGTTCACTAAATGACAAAGATCCAAGACAGAAACGATATTGTAATATTCATGACAACAACCACCCTACTAGGGTAGGACAGGATACCTGTTGCTGTAATCTCTGGAAATACCTTTCTCATACGGCTCACTGCTAGTCTATTCAAAATTCTCATGTAGTAGTCTGAATTTATAAATGTATACGCATATATAATGCAATGGAATCCCTAAATACTCAACTGGAACTTCCGTTATAATTCAATTTCAGGAAATGGTAAATTGACTTATTCAGTCACCACTGTTCACTTACTCGAGGTACGGCGGTTCCTTTCAGCAGCGGAGACACGTTTATATTTTTTAATTGCCTTGGGATTGAATAGAATTTTGACTCTAGTTAATGAAAAAATTAAAACTGTTATTTTTTTCGTAAAAAAAAAATTTTGGAATATAATTCAAAACACTAGATCCGGATAAAATGTATGGAAAAAATTATCATTTTAATTTTTATTATAGGATAAAGCTAAACTTGCTGGAGGTAATACGTTTATTTACCAAGAAAAACCTGTTAATCACTCTGTGTGCCGGTAGTAAGAAATATATTTATTATTATTATTATTCTATGGGCAACAGACCATGGAGGCCTAAGTCCTCGCGCGATGTATTTCCCAATATTATGATGTAATATTCCCAGTATTAGGAAATACATCGTGCGTTTCTTGACGTGGTTTTTTCGCAGGGTGGGTTCGTCACTCCCACGCCTATTTTTTGTGACTGCCACCCATTGGCTAACGGGCCTCATAAATGCCCGAGGAAAGGTTATCAGTGAGTTTTGCATTATTTTGTGCTTGAAGCCCGGGTGGGACCGAGATTCGATCCGACAACCTGTGTATTGGTAGGCTGGTGCTACCACGCTGCTACCGCTACCCCATAAGACATATATTTACCAACATATAAAATCGAAGGTGTGTAAGTTTTTGTTCAAGAGTTGAAATGGAGCGGTAAAAATTTGGGAAACTTGCGTCAAATCTTTTAAAATTCTGAATTTACAGCAGCATGGTCGTTAGTTTTATAATACCAAATAAAAAAATAATCGAAAATTAATCCAAATTTGCAAATCTTGAATTTTTAAATCTAGAAAAGTATCATGTATATAGATATGCGCTCCAATAAAACATAAAGTTTTAAATGAAGATTTGATTTTTCATAGATATGCCAGCAAAATCGCAATTAAATTTTGAAAACAATTTTTTTTTTTTCATATTTGAAAGGCAAAAGACCAAACGGTATTGTTCCTGTAAACGTCCTTTTTTTTTTTTTTAAAGTAAAGTTAACTCGATTGATAAAATGAAAACCGAGAAGCCAATAATTTAGTTAATAACAATATCCTTTTTTTTTTTTTTTTTATGAAAGTAACAAGTTTATGGGGACAATTTGAGGGCGGGCTACAAAAGACAGCCTACCTGTGACCGCCGGGGGTATATTGCAGCCCGGGGTCCGGCTAATCCCATTAACCTTCCAGGTCTCGGCTGCTCAACATTCGACCCGCCTCCAGCCTGGATCATCCCTGTTCCTAATTGGATCATGCAAGGGCGGCTAGGCATCGTCCAAGCTGGGAGTATAAGGCGGTTCGGATATTAAGTTGAGCGGAGGGTTTGTTGGCAAGTTGGTTCCTTCACGTCCTAAACTTTGTGATTACTTACAACATCCTTAGTTGACTCCTTTATTGGAATATATTTCAATTGTCATTGCTTAAATAAATCTATCGCGGAACAACCTATCAAGAAATCATTGGTACAGGTGATCCTTATACTTCTAATAGAATTCTTGAAATCATGGATTTGTGGTCAGTACTATTCTTCAGTCGCCTAAATGAAACCTGTCTATTGTTAAGTACTTATTGAAAGAATGGATTCAACAAGAAATTACTTCTTCATCTTGAACAAGATAGATAATTTACTCTGAAGAATCATTTTCTAACCTATAAATAAAGCGCACACAAAATGGTAAAAAATAACCATATCATTATTCGAATCTACCATATTTATAAATAAAATCTTTAAATAATCCTTTAATATATGTATGTTAAATAATATAGTACATGCAGGTACAGGAAACGCATCAGAATTATTGCAGCAATATTCTCCAAAAACAGTCAATGTACTGACGATACATGTGCGTGGTCCTCAACTAAAAATGTGAATATATACTAATGCACAATGCACTTGATTTTCACCATAGCCACTGACAGAGTTTGCCCTTTAAGGGGGTTATAAAATATTTTTTCAGTATTTTAAGCTCAAATCGTATCATAATACTCACGGAGAGACATCTAATTTAAAACTTAGTTGTGTAGTTTTACAATGACTAGGTTTTGTGACACTCATAAATATATTACCCTCATTTTTGCTTCGCCGTTGGCAAGGTATTAAACATTAGTGAGTGCTTAATACTCGGGAAAACGTTTCGCAGAAAAAAAATGCAAAAATTGAACTTTTCTATTAATAATTCTTATTTGGATTATTGAAACATCAGGCGTCAAAGTAGATTTAAGAAAATAAGCCTTAGTATACACAATTCATAATATGCAAATTTAAGCTAAATATAAAGATAAATTTTAAAGTAATATTTTGGAGGGGAGAATATTTTCTTTCGAGACATTATGGCTGGTGTCCAAATTAAAGACCTCATAAAATTGAAGAGGGTGGCTCCATCCACCACCTGTTGTCAAGGTAGAATGAAAAAGTACTTCTGTCTAAGACTATTATATATTTCATCTCATGTAAACTGACAGAAATAAAACTGGGCTGTTTTCCACTATCAGTTTTGCACTAAAATTATAATTATTTTTTTATTATTAGGTGAGCGTTACATGTAAATAATAAACATTTTTTTTCTTTTAACAATTGATAATGTTGGGGTTTAGTATAATGCAATATACAACTCTAACTATTTATAATATAATAATTATTTAATATTTTTAAATTATTTCTTTAAAAAAAGTTTATTAAAACAACTATTATTTATAAAATTAATTAAATAATTAACTGACCTATTTAATGAAAAAGTAATTTGAGAAAACAATAACTTATAATAATGATAATAAAAATATATAAACACAGAGTTTATAATAGAATGTATTCATAAGTCTTAGAATGAGTCTTTAAGATAAAGTTCGATTTCCTTGGCTGTAATGCGATGGACCTTAAAATGCTGTAAACTGGGAATGCGAATTTGTTAAAAAAATTTTGATGATATCATATACTGATTCCAATTGCAATTTTCGATGTGATTAACTATTTTTTATAATCAAAGTGACCATTCATTGCGGTTCTTAGGACCTTGGTTTGGAATATTTTTTTTTTTCTTTTCAGCAAAGAAATTATTGTTTCAAATACAATTTCCAATTCGAGAATCTCGTTTATTTTTAGTAACAAGAGAGACACATGAAATAATTTTCAAGTTATTAGAGCTCCCGATGAAAATTTAATCCAACTATTGCTAAGCTGTTAGCGTATCTAAAATATGGATTGATGTATGTACGACGGCCTAAGTAAATCCCCTCCACTCCATCACGCGACCTACACCGCAAGCAGTAATTGGAGCAGTAAATCCGTGATCTTGTATCGTGATTGACCTTATTACGTCCTCTTAAACATTGGTAATATCAGTAAGACGAAACTGTGTTATAGACACATAGTAACAGTATGTGCCTTCGTATATATAATAAAGTACACCGCTGTTTGTTTCATAAACCAATATAGTACAATCCCAAGGAATTTCGAAAAAAAAAATGTTATATACACAGACTCGTTATACCGAGGTCCGGGAATTAAAACTTCGTTATATTGAGATCCAAATACTTATTTATTGACCTCTATAAAACATATTGTATAGAATTTCAACCTCGTCAAAAAATTTTCTATATTTGGTATGAGAAATAAGAATACATCTTAATTGAAATATCTATGTCGTACGTACACAATTAAATTTTGTAAAAATATAAAAGAGATCGTTCTTACTACGCGGGATGTCAGGGCTAGATGTCCTAACTGAAAATAGGAATTAAATTTTTCTCCAAACAAGAAAAAAAAAATCGATAAAAAAGGTATATACTTCAATACTTGATATTTAACTCTAATGATTTTCATTATTTTGGTTATAATTCATAAACTATAATGTGCTCACGAAAATTTAATTATCAACATTAACTAACCATGCTACATTTATTAATACTCGTACTGAAAAAAAATAAAACCCTGAATAAAAATAAAATCATCAAATCACTCCATAAATCTTTTGACGTATTAGAATAAAAAGAGAATGGGAGTAGAACATTTTCAATTAGAAAGAAAATGAAACAAATCTGTCAAAGAAAGTCGAAGCTCGGAGAAATGGGACTTCTGCCTTGAATTTTCTTTTTTCCTGAAGTAGCAACTTGAAGTTAATTTGGATCGGATGTTTCAAAGGGATTAATTATGCCTGTCTACTTGAATGCTTGTGTTGCCCTCTTTTAGTAATAAATTTATATCTGTACATCACAGGCTATTACTTTTAATCAGAAGGTTAAGGCTAAATCTTTTGAAGTCCTCCAGTTTGATAAAGTAAAAGGTAAATAATTATATTTAACAGAAAAAGTATATGCCATGAGTACCTGTTCAGTGTATACAAGAAATTCATTAACAAAAGCCAATTGTCAATATACCATTTTTATATATTATATTATGGGTACAAAGCATTATGGTGAACCACTAAAAAACTGATAAATTTCAAACATTATAACCACCCACTTATCACCGAATCCCAATCCTGGATCAGAAATGAAGAAGAAAAATCACAAACATTCGGACAACACCTAACTAAAACCTTTATTCCACATCCTGATATCCTTAATTCCAAATCACCTTGAATGTATTGAAGTAGAACTAAATATTCCGCTCCAAATGACACTCTCACCTAAAGCATCTCATCCTTCAGAAATATCCAATATCATTACTAAGATTACCTACTCACAAAGCTCCTGGACACGACCTAATAACATTTCACATCCTAAAACGTCTTCCTCTTAGGAAAGCCATTCTTTTCCTCACCTACATGTATAATGTTGTACTCCGTTCAACATATTTTCCTGGCACATAGTAATTGTATATAGTTAAAATAATACCCAAACCCCAAAAGCCGCCCATCCTCCTACCGCCCTAGTAGGTCCCATCCTCTGTATTACCGATCATGATCTGAATCCTCGAAAAACTCATTTTTAGTTATAAAAACGCATTTCCATTCTTGACAATCCTCCGAAGCCCCATAAAAGAAGATGTCTACAAGACCTACTAATGGAAAAACGTCATTACAGAGCTTTTTTTTTCCTACGCCACAGGAAGTGGGCTATTACGCCATTTTCCCTCTCGCAGTCCAATACAATTTGACTCTTCCTCTTAGTTTGTCCGCATCTCGCTCAACATCCTCCAGACCAACACACGCCAAAAGATGGTCCCCATCCATGTCCTCCATGTCGCATAGAGGACATTTCGGGGAATCTACGATGCCAATTCGATGGAGGTGTTTTTGGAGCAGATCATGTCCTGTTACTAACCGAAAACAGTCCACTCTCTCAGCTCTGCTAAGATTGCCAGAGATTCGTTAATCCTTATCCAGTAGGCTCTCCCACTTCTTTCCTTCCGCTTGAACTTTGTGGCTAGCACTTGTTCTGTCCTTACAATAAGAGCTTATAAGTGATTTCACTGTTTTGTTAGTTTAGCCAACATGTCAGCTTGCTCATTACCATCTATGCCAGCATGGCCTGGTATCCACTGCAGAGCTATAGCCCTTCCTCTTTTCTTCATGATAGCAGCCATGTTTCTGCACTTTTCTTCCGTGGGTGACTCTGCGGCACCTGGTGTTGTTAATTTTTGTATTACGGCTTGAGAGTCGCTGAAGATTACCGTGTTGTCATTACATTCAATAGTGGCTTCCATCGCAAAGCAGATAGCCTGCATTTCTACATCATAATTATCACATGCAGCTCCAACGGGAAATGACAATTGGAAGTTGATTGAGTATACACCTGCTCCAGCTCCCTTGTTAATACCGGACGCAGACCCATCGGTATAAATGTGTAGCCAATGCTCTAAGGGGTATAGTTCATAAATTGTTTTTAGTGCAACAGCTCTAAGCTCGGATTCAGGGCAATCTTTCTTGAAACGGCCATATGCCAGTTTGAGTCGCCCGTAGATTTCAGCGGAATCGTACTTTGGCATGTAGGAGATACTTATATTCTATCTTTCATCAGTTGATAGGTCTATCTGCTGAAGCAATTCCTCAGCTTTTGAAAGAAAATTTCGATGGGACCTCAGTCGTTCATTCGCTTTACGATAATCCAACCAGTGTTCCCCTCGTCGCATAAGCTTTTCATTACATTACAAAGCTACCAATGAGTACTTTCTCTACACGCCTGTATCACACCATTATAACTGAGACCAAATTTACTGAATGTATATTAATGTACAGTTGTAAATTTAAATAAAGATAATAATAAAAAATCATATTTCATTTAAAAGAATACCCAAAAGATTGCAGGTAGCCATCAATGTTCCTGATTTGGTCCGTATATCGACCAAATATAATGTATAGGTAGCAGTAACAATGTTCCTGCATTTGCGAAGTGTACAGTAGTTAATAAATCTAAATGGTGTTAATAAATTGAACAGGGCAGTGTTATCACTCGAATCTAGCATGAGCATTGAATTTTGGATCGATTATTCACAGAACAGACAAGAAGAGTGTCATAAATAAGTGTAATTGTAAATAATAAATCATACTCAACTTGCATTTTTATGAAAATACTTTGTTAAGTGAAACTTCTCTCAACGGACATTCCTTTAAAACGTAACTCTCTCTTAATAAACAATTTTATTAAGGTCTCAGCCAATAAAGTACGAAATTAATGCATTCGAAGCCCTTCTTTACGGAATCCCTCCACTCGAGATTCATTCCCCATCAGGATTTTTCGTTCGTCTATTACAGGTAAAATATTCTTATCTATTAGTTTGGGAGTTATGATTATGGACTAAAAGTTTAAGAAGTCCTATTATTCCCGAAAATATAATTTAAAAAAAAGCTCAAAATATTAATATTTTTAAATTTTTCTTTTATAACGGAGTCCTGAATGTTTGTTTGTTTATGTTTTTTAGGGTGCTGATTATGAGTTTCAACTTTTTGTTTTGGCCTTAATTATTTTCCGGAAACATAAAATGTAATGTATAACTTGAAAACTATATTTGTTCTTTATATGATCAATGTATTATTTTATACTTATACCACTTACAGACGAGAAAATTATCTAAAATTTTGAATGTGATTGTTTTGTTTTTTTTTGTAGAAGAAATTCATACTTTGTTGGTCCATAATGCGATTTATTAGTAATTCAAAAATAATTTTTATTTTTATGGTCTCTAAACGATTGAATTTTCGTTTAAGTCTAACAGTCATTGCTAGAGTTGCCATAAATGTGTTGTTTCATAAATTACTTAACACTGGATTACAAAAGGTCTAAAATAAACTGAATTGTGTTGAACAATTTATCAATTCATTATAATCAATATAAAATTTGAAATGGATGTTTATGACATAGAAACCTTTCATTTCTTGAATTTTAAATAGAAACTGGAAAACCACCATTTTAACTCCAGTCAGCAAGCAGCTTTTAGCCAGAAGTTTACCTATTTAGAGTTGAAGCTAAAGGTTGAAATTCGTTAAGGAGTTAGATGTCTTAAATACCATTTATGTGCTTGGTTTCTATTTTTTTCAGCTGGTATCACATAGAAATAGGAACTCGAAAATCATATCTTTATTTTTTTCACTAAAATTTAATATTTCAGCTAATTATTTAAGTTATTTTTAAATTTATGATTTCAAGTTTAAAATTTATAGCGAAGTTTGATCCTGTAGAGTCCTTTTAACAAAAATAATTTTCACAAATAAATTATTATTTCACTAATTACTGAGTGAATTTGCCTCAAATGCTTTTAAAAAGTTGGATTAGCTTATAACTGACTAGTTTTAATGGAAAAACCTATTATCCCTTGGTTAAGATTTTATATAACTTCCGTTCAAGTTTTGTTAAACTCGAAAAGTGACTACTACCACTTAAGCACTTAAAGGCTCTTATTTAAAGGTTTCTCATAGTTGTATCTGAGAATTAAGAACGTTAAATAAATATATATTTTGTCCCAAAGTGAATTCTGAAGTGAGCCGTAAGTTTTAATATCAGAAAAAAAGAACATATTACTAATTTATTATTTAAATTATTGTTTTATTAATTCATTCACTTCTTAACACGATACAGTCTCTTGAAATCCTATTTCGTTATAGGAAATTGATAATGCCTAATGATTAATAAAAAAAAAAAACGAAAAGAAGAAATCCAACTTCATTGTCTGAAAAATGTTAATAACAACTTTATCACCAGAAAGGTAAGAGTGAAAAAAATGCATTAGGAGTTATGGAAGCTAACCTGGCGGAATATGATATCACAGCTGTTACTCCAGAGAAATCTCAGACACGACTCAATTTCCTTATTTTCTCTCTAGATTTCCCCTTCTGATTTTTCTAGCTTTCATTTTAACTTGGACTTCCCTATGAGAAAATTGTATGACTTCAATCTTATAAAAAAGGGCTACGCACGTGGGACCACCGATTTCTATGAAGCTTTTTCCGAGGTTATATCCGAGGGTTCTTGCCAATGTACCTTAGAAGGTGAAAATATAAATACTTTTAATAATTTTAGACATTTTTTAAATGATCGTATACTGTTTTTGCTCTCCATGTATTTAATGGTTATTATAAACCAATTAATTATTTTTTGTGCAGAATAAGGACAAAAGATTTTTTATAGTATTCAATGACTTAAACTGTACTGAAGTATTTGCAATTTTCGGTCTGTGTTTATAAAAACCAAGGGATTTTTGAAGTTCGAAAACCTAATATTAACTTTGTTTTTCAATTAAAAAAATATCCCAGATTGCTAGGTTTCTCAGTGTAAATTATTCTAATACTGTGCTATTATTATAGCATTGTGAGGTTATATACCAGTCAATTTCGTTTGGGATGTAGAATAAAAAATATATAGGTAATTGTATTGATTGAGTTTAAATGTATTCAAAATCATAAAAACCTAAAATTGCATTCTGTATAGTAGGTCGAAATTTTTTTCTGTTAGGAAAAGCAAGTCAGATTTGTTTCTAGCGTTCTCATAAATCCTGAAACACGAATTTTAATAAAACAAAAAAAAATTTACTTAGCCTATTTCGCAACGTTATTCGGCAGAAACTGGTGTGTTGTGGGTTGACCATTGAAATAATTCAGACCAGCTTGTTTTTGAGGACGCTAAAACGAATCTGACTAGCTTTTTCTTAAATCTCACGATTTTCACCTTACTTCTGCACGAAACTTAGAAGAGGTTTAGAGCCGTCAAACTGCATGAAATGGAAAAAAACTGTACCTTTATTAGTAAATTAGAACCTAAGAAAGTTCAGAGATATGAAATAAAACATTTTTAAAATAATTTCTTTATTTGAAACTGTTTTTTATATCCTATAAAATCTCAAAGATATATGGGTTGAATCAGCGTAAATTTAGCTGTCCAACAGTTGTAGGCACGTTGGATTTAGATAACATTTTGGGAAGTTATGAATTTATTTCGCTAACGCGAGATCATTGGTAAAAAGATATATCCTCCAAAAATTTTCTAGTTTAAAGCTATTTTGGAGTTCTATCAATGGGTAGATTGTCCACATGTTTGTATCATGTCATTATATCACTTACAGCAAATTTACTTGATACAGTTGTAACTAACAATAAATAAAATATTTAAAAAAAAAAGTTTCAAACTATATGAAAATTCGTATTTAAAGATTTCAAGAAACTTTCCAAACAAATCTGATTTGATTTTTCCTAATAAAAATATTTTTGGTCTTCTTGAAGTGACTTTTAGTTTTTGTACATTTAAACTTTTTAATACAAAAAATTCTACAAAAAAAAACTGATTAGATTTGAATATAATAACCATTACATAAAAGCAGAGAAAAGGCGGCATACGATAATATAAAAAATGTCAAAAATAATTTAATTTTGTTTTCTTGACTCCTAGGGTAAAATAAATTAGCAAGAAACTTCGGATAAGTGTCTTATATTTATCGATCACCTAGATAGTGTCCCCTTGTTGCTGAAAGTTTCTGTTACCTGTTCAATAGGAATGGCCGTTTGTCAATATCCATGTAATAGTAGTCATAACGATAGTTGAAGAACTGTCAACTAACACAAATGATTCTCATCTTAGCTATATATAGCAAAACATGTGATACAGCTCTTTTCTCAGTCAAAATATAAAATATAAATAATATAATAATTTATCAATAATTGTTATTGATGTTATTTTAACCATTTTTTAATTATATTTATCTTTATTATAATTGAGGAATATATTAAACTTTTAATTCGATTATCTCTTGAATTATTAATTGCCATTTGGGTCAGAATAATAGCTATATATGGATAATGAATAATAGCTATGTAATGTTTTAAAAGAAATTAAGGTACAGATAATTTAATTTTTCATAAATTTTTGACCACCTTCCAAAGATATATGAATGTAGATATTAATTTTAAATATGATGATCAATTCTTTTGAATTATTAAAAGAAAAAATGTGACATTTTTATATCACCTAGTTTTTTTTTTTGTTTTTTTTTTTTAATTTACTTTTAAGATACAATATTATAACCAGTTTGTCTATGACAGTTTACTATCTCCAGCGTGGGATAGGGAGCTAAAAGGGCACTGACCCGCATCTGACCAGAAAAGCGGCTGAGACCCCAGATGACGGTGGCTGCGGAATAAGAGTTGATCCGTTGTGGGGGAGTATCCAGGATGTGGTTTGTTTACTGGGGCACATCTCGACTGCCGGGAATTAGTGGCAAGGCCATGCAATAGAGGCAATTGTTTCAACATCACGCCAAGTCTTCGGTTTGTGGGGCAGTCCGTTCTGTCTACTTTGTAACGTTTTATATATTAAGTACAAAATATAATTCTAGCATTGCTAATACTTGTCCGATTAAGGCGGTTTTTATCTGTGTTTTATTGTCTTTGAAGAGAATTTATTATAATTGAACATAAAATGTATATAGGTCATTATTTGAAGGTGCATATTTCCTAAAATCTCCTATAATAAAAAGTCAAGCTGCAAAAATGTATACCTACTTAATGGCATTGTCCTTTCTCTGGAGTACGTTTAATTATGGTTTAAAAAAATTGTTTAAATGAGGGGAGTATAGGAAAACGTCAGGATGTACTGTTTTTATTTTAATTCTTTTTACTAACTACAATAAATAAAGAGGTGTATTTTTAAATAGAATCTTAACATTTTTATTTTAAAAAATAATATAATTATATAAAATAATAAGCTACTATTTTACTTATTATCACTTATATTTATAATAATGTTTTATTTTATCGATGTAATTATGTTATATCGCCGATTTGCTTGAATCGAGTTTTAACTAGAAAAGAAAAAGTTTTAACTTTTTTTTTTTATATTTGAACGTATTCCAAAGGTATTACTGTTTTTGTTTGTTTGTACCTGGATTTTTTGTTTATTCATATCCTCTTACAGGCTGTACTAAAACTTGTTTGGTTGTCAAAATTCAGCCACAGTCTACGGTATATGTCAAACAAAAAATTAAAAAATATTTTTATTATTTTTATTTTTTATTAAATAACAGTGATGTGTGTTTAATAGTATTATTTCTGGAGTAACATTTGCAAAGATATGTAAAAAATATTTCGACATTATTGAGGTTGGAAGGTCAATATATAGGAAGTCAAAATAAAAACAAGTTGAATTAATAACTAGATAGCAGATAACAGATAAGAGATGAACTGAACTTTTTAATAAAAGCATAATTTTAACAATCGGAAATTTGCTTGTAGCTAATTTAAGCTACCTGTTTCTGTCAATTAAAAATAAAATTGGGGACACAGAACAGTGTTGTAATCCGATTTGAGAGAACCTCTTGTCATATTGAAAAATCCAATTCTTTAGTGATCAGAAATTAGACTGAGGGGATGTAAAGACCATCAATTCGTTTCAGATTAGGACAATTCATTTAACAATACTTCCATCTGCTCCCTTTACACCTCTCTTATTAATGTGAAGACAAAAGATAAATACTAAATTTATAATAGAATGTCCTGCGGCGACCTGGGGTTCAGTTTTTCTTTATTTTTAAGTCGTATGTTGATTCCATTTATAGTTCCCAATACATTAGATTATTTGTTACAAACCAAGGGAAATCTTTTTTTTTTTTTTTTTTTTTTCATACCCTCCTATAATGATGTTATTGAATATCTGGTACATACATATAGGAGGTATGCTATATGTATATCTGGGTGATGATACCTTGGATTGCCTTTTGGCATTATAAGGTTAGGTGAAGGGTCCATTGAAGGTTGTTACGTGGTTGTCTGACGCTAGTGGATTATTGGAACGGGGAGGGGCCGTTCCGCTGGTTGTATGGTGAAAATTTAGACCTGAGACTTGAAGAGTCTAAGGCCTTCCCTCGTCGAGGACGTCGACTAAGGGAACCGTGCTCTGCTACCTTCCAGGTCGTGGTGGAGGGACGATCTCCCTGAAAAGTGGGTTGCAGCAGGCCTTCAGCCCATCAAAGAATAACAGCCCCTCACGATAGCCGAGCGTTCTAAACCAAGGGAAATCTGCAATTCTTAGGACCTTATTTAGGAATGATTGTAATTTTTTCCATTGGGATGCTACTCTCCTGACTTCCCAGCCATAAATCAGTAATGGCCAAAGTATTGTTTTATAAATAAGAATAGTTGTCTCTGGTTTAAATATAAATTTTCCATTTACGATAAACCTTGCGTAGGTTTGGATTAATATAATATTGAAACAGGATCACCATATTCCTGATAAGGTTGTGATGGAGGTGAATTCCCAGGTATGTTACTGATTCACTGGCAGAATTCCATTGCATTTTTTTACCTTTGAGGATTAGTTCCGGTGAGTCAGGTAAAAGTACAAAATAAAGTAAGTATACATATAAATATTAAAATTAGTAGTTAAAATTTAGAGAAAATTGTATAGAAAAAAGTTTAATTTATTTTCACGATACGTGTCTATGTCTCTCTTTTTTTTTTTTTTTCAAAAAAATACATTATTATTATTTTTTAAAATTTATTTATTATGTATTGTCTGTGAATGTCTCCATATTAATGCTAACTTTCATTGATCTCATGATTAATCTCAACATTTTTCCATTTAGTATAATTCCAAAGTATTATACTAGACCATTAAGGTGACTCTGTAAAATATTTCTAGCTATTATTATGTCATCGTGGTGACAGAAAACTGCTATTGTCAGCGAACATAGCTATGAAGGTATGGACTGAATAATGTTGTGAAGATATAATTCAAAGTAAGAAGGAATGATAAGATTGAAAGTTAGCACTAATATGGAGGCTTTCACTGACAATAAATTTATAAAATGAAATATTTTTTGGGAAAAAGGGGCATAGACGTGTAGGATGAAAATAAATTAAACTTTTTTTCTATAAAATTTACTCTAAATTTTGATTACGAAAATTCCTCATTGCAGAAAGACAATATATATAAATATAACATTCCAAATAAATAAATAAATATAAGGCTCTATTAAAACGATGCTAGAGTGGCACAATTGTAATAGGAGCATGAAAGAATCGAGCGTAAAATAAATCACTCAATGTTGCATTTCTAAACTTTTGTCGATTTCTCGTTGGCCTCAAATAAAATGGAAGTAATTTAAAGTTCTAATTACTTTTCAAACTGCCTTAACTAAAGGCATTATGGTACCAGGCCAAACAGTTTTTGAGATCTCCATTAATTTACACGTTTAAGGACACTTGAGTTCATAAAAACTTAATAATAATTAACTAACTTGTGGTGCTAAGTTAGTTAATTAACTTTTAAGCTAAGAATAGATGGTTATTTTTGTTTTGTTTTTACATGTCTGTTATTTCAGAATCATAGATAAGACCGATTTCAAAAACTAATCTCAGCACTAATTTATAATCGTAAAATATAACTGTTAATGATGGTCTTTTTTTTACGATACTTAATGGAACCATTAAAACAGTATTAATTTACTTGCGCAATTAAAAACTGAGTTAAAGGGAATTTTTGCTTTTTATTTCATGTATTCAAAAGCATAATTCTTTTAGGATTAATTCTTCCCAAAATTTTTTAATATTTAATTGAATTATTTAATGAATGAAAATATTACCGTCTATTTAATTACGTTTCTTCAGATCAGATCAGAAGCTAAGCATCCAGCTGGGTGCATACATGTTGCGTTAGCAACAAGTAGGGATGAATAAGGACTTAATAAAATTCATCCCCTTCTTCGTAAGAAATAGATTTAGATAGAAAAAGCCTTACACATGAAAGGAATTGAGTAACATATATTTTTATAATATTTTCTATTCACATAGAAAAACACTACTTCTTCACAATAAAAACTGATTTTACACCTGCTTCATATCTCTCATAATTTCGTTTCATTAAAATTGTATTAATATAATTTTAATATTTAGAAAAGTCAGAAGTTTCCTCTTTCATTTTAGTATTCATTATTTTGAAATATTAAATCATCAAAACTTATGCTTAAGGTTTTAAAAAGTTATATAAAAAATTAATTATTAGGTAAAATAAACTGAATAGTAGACTCGAAAACGATGGTTGGAAAAGATAAATAAATAAATAAATTAGGGAAAAGGAAGGAAAGTTTTTACAAAAATACCTAACGTACTAAGAAAAAAATCTTTCCAGGCTTTAAAAATTGTTGTAATAAATCATGACCCCTATATCAATCTTTTTTCAACTCTTTTTGATTAGAATAAAAACAATCGTCATCAAATCATTTTTTTTATTTATTGGATTCTATCAATGAGTTGATTGTCCACATGTTTTTATTATGTCATTATATCACCTACAGAAAATTTACTTGTTGTATATATTTTAATACTCTTGTAAATAACAATAAATAAATTATAAAAAAAGTTTTGTTTTTTTTGTCCCATCAGATTAAAATTTTTCTTTTTATAATTATTCTATTTATTTATAGAATAAGATTATTTCCCTCTAAACAAAGAAATCGTGTCTTTGATTTCTAAAATGTAAAATATCTATTTTAAAAATTCAAAATTTGTACAATACTTGGTGATAAATTTTTTTAAAAAAATTACTTTGAAATTTGAATATATCAAACTGAATTGACTCAAAATTGTGATATCATATACTTTCCAAATACTCCTTAGAGAAAACTTCCATAGGCACCTTGTGAAATCCTATCAGAACTTCATAAATTTCCAAGCCGACACGGAACAGGGCCTAATGATTCCGACTGAATACAAAATGCTTTGATAAATGACCGGGACTCCTTCCAGAAGCGGGGATATACCTTGTTCATTTATAACCCGCGGTGGCAGCCACAGGTCAATAAAACGGAACACCTTTTCTTCATAAAGTCTCCCTTACAAATTTTAATGGCTTGGAATTTTACAAAAAACTCGGCTCATATAATTAATGAAGTAAATATAAAAAGAAAGAAAACTTTTCTTTTAAACGGATATTCGTAAATTTGATTTAATTTTATATGAAAAAATTATTGAATCAAAGAACCTTTATAAAAACCAAAGGGAACTCTTCTTTTTAATCTTATTTTATTTTACCTTTGATCAACATTTAAAAACATCGTAAATAAGGTTAGGGAAGAATTGATTAAATATACCACACTGTTCATTTATGATAAAAATATATGCGTAAACATTTATATCTTTTTTATTATTTGATGCTAAGATTGACTATTTTATTCTATATTACATTAAATGATTAGGTCGAATAAGATTGTATTATTTTCAAGCTTTGAAACTTACATACGTCAAATATTTTTTAATTAAGTTTTCTTATACACTAATAGCCAATTTTTTGAATTATAAATTAATAAAAATTTGAAAGTTAAATTCCATTATTTAAAAAAAAAATGAATTTGAAATATGTAAAAGTTTATGATTTGAAATTGTGGAAGTTGTGTTATTTCAATAGATATGATAAAGTTTGTGGGATTAAAATGGAGTTTCTAAGTTTGTAAATGGGTTAGGAATTAATCAGAGCCTGAACATGATGTAAGAACTGGAATTATTTAAAACTATCAATGAGATTAACGTCTGAATTGCTTTAAGATAATTTATATTTTTTAATCAGGACTGCTATACAAGATCCGTGAATTCCTACCCCCTTTCATATTTCCTTATTGTCCGTTCTTATCTCTCCGATAGATTATATCCAGTAAATCACAGCAGCGCTTATTCATACCTATTTCCTCAGCCTGATGGTGTATTTCAGGGTAGTGTCCTTGCTCCTATCCTTTTTTTTTTTTTTATTTATTTAAGTGTTTCGACCACTCGGGCCATTTACACTTGATTTGCAAATTCGATTACAATTGGCATCCTATCCTTTATACAGGATTTACAGTTGACATCCCAACCTATCCTAACCCTATCTTCACCCCGTATGCCGATGATACATGTCTATTGTCAGTGAACAATGATCCTTCCATTGTATCCCAAACCCTCCGATCCCACATCACGACACTTGAAGAATAGTGCCAAAACTGGAGGATTAAAATAAATTCCCTAAATACCAATGTTCGTCGATTCCGACATTTACTAGACGAACGGTCAAAACTTCCAATCCATTACAAAAGACTGACCGTAATCATAATAGTCATATATTATAAGGCCTATCTGGACATACAGAGTTGAGCTTTAGGACTCTACTAAACCATCAAATTCCTCCCGAAGCCAATCCTTACAGTCCAAAATCCTTAATGCTCCATACTTTATCACAAATCAAGTCATCAATCAGGACCTCAATGTCCCCTATGTCGCCGATTTGGCCAGAACCAGATACCAATCCTTCCATGATAAACTTAATAACCACCCAAACTCATTCTTTCACTACCTAATAATCCTCCTAGGCGTCTAAAAAGAAGATGGCCTCGATGGAAATTTTATTGGAGTTCTATCAATGGGTAAATTCTCCACACGTTTGTATCATGTTACTATTATCACCTACAGCAAATTTACTTGTTTTATATATTTTTATACAGTTGTAAATAACAATAAATAAATTGTTAAAAAAAAAATTGGATATAGAACGTAAAATGTAGAAGAAATACAAATATATACGAGGATTCATGCTTTCCTTATATACATATATGTCTGTCTGCTCCTGTGTATTTATGGATGATTAATTTGTAAATATACACGGAAGTAAGAAGAAAAAAATAAGTTTTCCACCTATATATCACACAGTTCATCAGATTCGATTTAATCAACAATGTCAGGAAAATAAATTTAACTCTTCTTATTCATATTCCCATTTTATTACCTTAAAGAAAAGATAAACTAAATAATAAAGAAGGCCTAACCAATAAGCCTGAAAACATATGTGCTCTAGTTTATTTTGTGCTGAATAAATTTATTTATAAGAATGAATTTACCTCTCTTGAAGAGAATATAAAGGAAATAAGGTCATCGAGAAAGAGTTGATTAGTGACAGAGGCGAAGGGGATTTTGAATCGGAAGGGTTCCAACAAGGGCAGCATTCCCTGATCCCAATATAATAGCCAATCTAAAAGTTCTATCATATTTTTCGAGTGTGAGTATTTAACAAAATATTATATTATGAAATTTTCATTTAAAAAACAAAACAAAAACTAATAACTCCTTTAAAAATATTTTTAAGATTTTTTTTTTTAATCCATTTCAATAATTACAATACAACTGACAAGAATATGGGCTATTCTCAATAAAGTGTCAGTTCGAAAGCTATTTAAAAAACTTATGAGACTAAATAAAATACTCTTAAAAAATCAAGTATTACCCTACGGTCGTACCTATCACATTTTAAATGAGAGTCTTACATTAATATATTTAGTTAATGAAATAAAAAATAATTAAGAAAAATTGGTTTACGTGTGTTTGTTAACTGTCTAACTCAAAAACAGTTTCGTGAGAAATTGAAATAATTTATTTAAGGTGTGCATATGCTTCGGATGTGATAACTTTTTCGATTAAATCGACCAACCCGATGTGGCACATTATCGAATCGATTTTTCGACAATTAAATGGTTTTTAATATTAAGTGGGTTTTATCCTCACTTAATTAATATGACAGGGCTTAAATAGAGATTTCTTATAAAATCTTCTCCTAAAGTACCTTTCATTTCGTTAATTAAAAAAATATCCACTTTTCATTATTATAAGTAATAACAAATGTAAAAATACAAGATAGAACCGAATTTTATAAATAACTGAATGGGAAAAAAAGAAAAATAGACACATCTGTATTTGAAGAATTGAAGTATTGAATCTTTCCAGTACGCTCTGGAATTTTTTCATGTATGTTTGAACTTTTTTATTTCTTATAATGTTTTTCGACTAACAAGACTGGAGTATTATAATTAATAATTATAGTATTTCTTGACCTGTATGGTTTTGTACATTTTTTAAAATATTTTGGTTTCGATGTTGAAATATAAACATGTTCCGTAAACTCCATAAACTGATCCCGGGAATACTTCTTATTTTAATTAGTTAAGTAATAATAAGCCAATTACTTCCTGCTATATAGATAATCAACGTTTTACCTAAAAGAGACTTAATTTATTTATTTATGGTAGTTGTTTAATTAAATTTGAAGATTGGTAGAAAATATATGAATCTGCCATAAAATATTAAAGGGTGGATGATGAGAAGAAAGTAAAAAACGTATATCATAATAGATTCGAGTTAAGGACAGTTTTTATTACTGACTATTCATAAGATGTACTTAAGGAGACAGGAAATAGTTTTTCCCTTGATGATGATAACTATGAGTCTTGATAAGTAAGGGTAATTTAAATTCAAAGGAAGTTGCTGCCACTTTTATCAGGCCTTAGGTCGCAATTTTCAATTCTCCCCCAGCCCTTTCCGGCCCGGTTCGTTATTCTCTTCCACTTTATCGAGTGCTCCCACAGAGGAATTCTATCGGCCCATTAACCACTTTTTCGATCTTGGAACGTTCGCAAGAACTAGCGAATTCAGTCTCTAAATAGTAAGTATTATTTCTCTCTTTAAATGATGACTATATTAGCAGTAGTATAATCCTAACATCATTTTACTAAGAAATCTTATAATTATCATTTTTGAGACCATATTCTATTTAGTCAACAAACATTACAAAATAAGATATAAAAGAATTATATCAGGAAAAATTGAGACAAAATTACATAGCGGAATAGACTGATTCAATACTTCAACTATAATCAAATATTATATTTTGCTGATAAAAGTTTATGTACTTAAAAAAATTACCTGGTGAATTAAAAAAACAATATATAATTATAAACTAAACTGATTATTGGTTTAACGCTAAAAACTATCGGCACATTGATACATACAAAAAATATAAACTAATATACAAATTATATAAGCCCTGTGAAAAAATTTAAACTCAATTTATAAAATTTAAAAGTCAATTCATAGCATAATAATGGTGGATTTAGCTTTGCAAGAAGCTTTAAATGGCCTTTGATCTGTTTGGTAATTAACGAACATCAGATTTTGTAAAAAAAAAAAAAAAAAAAAAAAAAAAGGATTCTTTATTCTGTGAATAAGTATAAACTCAATGTTTCTTTTTCTATTGTCAAGTGTATTAATGGATTAATACCACCTCAGTTTTCTACCTACTGTTGGAGAGAGATTATATTGTTCGTTCTTTATAATGTAATACTTTGAGCGAATCAGTCTTTTTTTAATATTGTCGCTCGGCACTCATCAATATTTTGGATTTTAGGCTTTTAACGGCCTTAAAATTCTCTAGCCATGATTTCCCACAAATTTCAAATCGGATCGGGATCTAGACTAAGAGCTGGCCAATCCAAAACATCGATTTAATTTTAAATTTTATAAATACTTTAATTTTTTACGTTGAGTCTTTATTTTTTCAAAGGACTGTATATGCAGCTGGATCTTAAAGGATTGATATATATCGGAGATGGGATATCACCAAAGTAAATGTTTTATTGATGTTGTTGATAAATTTTGTCCTAAAGAAGAAATTGTAACTGGTATCAAAAGTTAAAATATTATATATTCAATTACATTTAAGCTTATATACATATTTACTAAAATTTATTGTATCCTCATCATATTGTACATGAATATACAAGCTTATGTTTATATATCATAAAAATAGGCAACAAATAATATGATAAATACTTTATATGTGTATTTCAACCAGTTGAAGAAATTCATCATGTAAGTTGACCAAAAAACCTTACTAAACTGCTATCACCATACATTTAAAACAAATAGGACGGGGAAAATTCAATTTACACGCACAAAAAATCATACATCGGGAAAAAATTAACATCAATCGAAATTAAAATTTAATTGTAACTAATGAAAATATAAGAATCAGGCAATCAATGATCAGATGTACAAAATTAAAATTCATGTAACTTCAACCTCTTAAAGACTTTATACATGATTAACAACACTAAATAGAAATAGAAATATCAGACTGACTACCTTCTAGAAAGTACAGTTACGTTTTGGAAAAACCAAAACAATTCCATATTTATTTTTCTCCATTTCACAGCAATGTAGAAAACACTGTGGTATATATGTAATCAATATTCGTATATAATAAGAACTAGATAAATCCCTTTTCAAGACGTGATACTGAACCAAATAGCAAATAGATGGTACCGATTAAAAGATATTTTAATTAAGAGTAAACGGTTGTGATTGAGTCCATTAAAGTTTTGATGCCAATGTTAACGTTACATCAGTTTGTTTGATGTTTTTTTTTTAAATATTGAGCAATAATTTAGAGCTGATTAATTTTATTTATGTTTTTTAAAGAAAATTTTATTTTTCTCATACTGGGAGATTATAAATATAAATCTAAGTAGTGCGACTGTTTTCAGAGTGATATTCTTTATTTCGGGTAAAATGGCTGAGAATTAGAAGAATTTGTGGAATGGTCAGATTTATTATATTCAACAAGTTGTTTGGCTGAAAGGGAGATCCAGTGAACCCAAGTTGATTCGAGGACTTTCATTCTATGGTTTTTAAATTAAGTTTTTAAATTGAATTTTGAGAAATTGAATTATTCATCAATATACCGATTTTTGAAAAAATAAATAAATAAATACTCTTAAAACGTCATACTCGTGTTTATACATATAAACGTCATACCATTTATTAATTGGATGACATTTCCAACTGAAAATTTTCAATCACAAAAATTACACATCAAATAATATTGTTAACAACCCTTATTTACGTACAGTTCTCTATTTCAAGCCTATTAATTTCTGGCACAATCTTCGCGTTATTAGTATCACAGAAATTTTACTTACAGAATACTTTGTAATAGAAAATTACAAGTAATGTTTATAGTCATTAATATCATTATAAAATCATACTCTATACAATGTATTTTTTAACAATTAGTTGATAAAAATTCATTGTTTCAAAAACTGTGTTTTCATTATTTAATTTTTTGAGTAAAAATTATTATTTAAAGACATATCGTTAATACTGTATATTGAATACAATATTAAATAATGACATATGTGAGCTGATTTCCTCTGATTGGTAACAGTTATGAATGGCAAAAAATGATTTTAAAAAATAAAATCAAATGTAATTAGAAATAATCTTTTTTAAAATACAATAATATGAAGGTAAAGTGACTAGTAAAGTAATTAAATTGATTATAATTTCACGATGATTATAGTTGCAAGATCTATTTATCTTTTCTAAAATTGCAATAATATAAGATTTTATTTCTTCAAAAAACTAAAGATGAAGTTACATTACTGAAAGCATAGAAAAACTTTGGAGTTTTTAAATAAAAAAAAAACGCACTTCAGATGGTGATGGAAGAAGATTAGACGAGACACCTTCAAGAAACTTTTGAAAGAATTAAATTAATCATGAAATCTTCTTTCCAAGTTGATTTCTTGAACAGGGTTAAAAGGAAATAAAAAGTAGTTTGACTTACTTTAAAAGAAGGTTCGTTTGCGAGCTTTTGATATCAAAAACTTTGGATAAATATTATTTAAAAGGTTTATTTCATTAATAAAAAATATGTATTGCTGAAACAACGATAATGTTCATTAATCATATATATATTTTTTTGGGGGGGAATTATGTTAAACTTCTTCATATCACTAGATTTATTATTTATACAATATTAAAGGTGCATACTACGAATTCATTTTAAAATTGAAATCTATTAATTTATAATATGGAAAGTATGTTAGCCGAAATTATATTTAACTATGTCATTGAGAACCATCTGACCCTGACCAAGAAGGTTTAAAGCATCGTAAAAACGATGAGTTGTTCGAATAGATTATCACAATTATGAAGTAATGTTATATAATTCACATTTGTACCCATTTTACGTATGTTCATAGAGCTTCTTAAGCGTTTAATTTGTTCAAATAAAACCCTTTGCAAACATCCACCACTCTTCTAAACCATATAGAAGACACAAAATATTAATAAGATGATGATTTTTCAGGTAATAACAATAATAATATTTTTATTTATTTTTTTATCACGTATCGCCTTCTTGAGTTTTTCTGGGCCGATAGATTTTTCTTAAGAACTTTTCTATTTTTAGCATCTTTTCCAAGTTTATTTTATACTAAACAAATTATAATGTATTTTTATAATACACAACGCGCGAACTGTAATCCATCGATCGGAGTAGACGTTCTATATAAAACTCAAAGAAATCACTAACCAACAAACAAAATTATCTTAGATATAGGAAAAAAATATTTTCAATTATAAAATTTACGGTTTTGATACAAAGGAAAATTTTCAATTTCTACATTGTCACATAGACGATTTTCCTCATCGAGAAAATAAATCTATTCTATCAGTAATACCCTTGCTGTTTGTTTGGATCCAGATAGATTGGTGAATGAATTATTGTGATACATACATCTTAACGTATATATACACATATATGTTTTGGAGATTTATTTTTGTTGAAAATTATTTTAGAACCATCCTTGTACGCTCTTAAGCTCCAGAGAGAGAAATATGGGTGTCTCTTTATATTCAATTATAATGGTTCTTCTCTTATTATTGAACCAATACTCTTTTTCAATACACCTATCCATATCTAACTTCAGACAATTTGACAAAGCAGGAGTAGAAATGGAATATTGAAATGAAATGACCACGACAGGTATAGTCCATATGTTTTGCGACACTAAGACCTTGGCTTAAGGCCAAACAGAGGGTACATTAGCATCCTATATTGGACCATGTCTCCAGGCCGAAGCCTCACCACAACCACCCCAATTAGGGCATGTCTAAGCGGCGCGCTCGAAAGGGGTTGACACTCGGGGAACCGCAACATAACTGTGCCACCATTCCGATTGCCTAGTCTCTGCTTATTACCTGTTTATGCAGCATCACTGTTGTTGATTTTATGTTTATGGTAATATTTATAACCTGAAGATAAAGGACACTGTGAATATATTGTATAAATTTATTACATATTTTCATCAAACTAGTTGGTATATATAGATGGCTATCTCATAGATAGTAGTCGGTAAACATAAAAAGGTAATGTAACCATTTCACCATTAATCCTTAGCGTGACAGGTTGGTCTGAAGGACACGCAGGGATAATTATTTGTTTTACATTTTGGTGTTCTGAACTGATTGTTTTTATTTTATAACCTGCTTCTATATCTATCCATAAGTACAGTAATATATTAATTATACTTAACGTATGATTTCAGATGTTAACAAATCTGGTTAATAGTCTTTGATACAAATTTTTATGGTAATTTTTCCTATGAACGATAACATTTTATTACAAACTTATACTTGTTTCTGTTACCTGTTGCAATATTTGTTTGTTTTGGAAAAAAAATGAACGTATGATATGTTTGTTTCGAAATTTCGTTAAAATTCCAAAATTCAATTGAAGAAAAATCCTGGAACATCAGAGGGTTATAGTTCAAGATTAGGTGTTTTGAGAATTTGAAAAGCAAGAAAAGCAATGACACCTATGTGAAAGGTTTACAAGTCAGAGAAAAGCACTCAAAACCACTTAGACTTAATTGTATTTTGCTCATCCCACAATTTCATACACAGCTCAAGTCCTACCAGAGTTCTCACTTAATGTAATTACTTAATTAAATAATTAATTTTACCACTTGAAAATTAAATAATATACCACATAGTTGCGTTTTTACATATCTGTGTTTTATAATAAAAAAGAAGATTAATTTAATTAATAAAATACATTTTACAGAAATTGTTCAGTTGTGGGAAAATAAATATTTAGACAGAAAGCTATAGGAGACATTAAGCCTTTAATTACAATTGGCTTGAACTTCTAGTGTTGATCAATATTAATATAAAAATGGAAAACTAATATTTATAATTTTAAATCAGCGACCACCATGGTTGGGTAAAACTCATCTAAAATGTCACGAATTTGAATTGTAAATTAATATCGAATTGCATGAATATTCTAGCACAATATCCATACTGATCAGATTTAATTTAAAACTTCTCTTTACAAGCAGTCTTAAGATGAGATCTTTTAATAAATATTTTAGTGTATTGAAAATAAATAATAAGCATCATTAATTAATTAATGAAGAAATAATTTGACTAAAGTAATGACTACTACGATACGATATTATTAGAAGACGTATGACCTAGAGTCCTCTAACTGCATGAAATCGTAAACTGGTCAATCTTTCTATTTGTTTTCCAATACTCAGCCTCAAAGCATTTTCATTTATTTGCCCTTTAAGCTATTATTTTATCATGCTAATCCAATATTTTTTAATAGATAAAATTATCTTTAATAATTTAATGTTAAAAAATGATTTCAATGTAATGTTAGGACTTCAAAATCCTCACCCCGCGCTATACAGTACTAACAATATTAAACAATAAATTTCCTGTATAAATCAGAAATGAAAATACAGCAAAAGCTGTACTTTGTCCTGACTAGATGCAGCCTGAAGTAACATATGAATGTATAATATAGAGCTGGCGATAAAGGAGATCTAGATCGCATAAGCGATAGACTGAGATGTAGGATACTTAATTTTAATTTGGAATAATGAGATAATTAATGTTTATTAATGGTATAAAATGTCATTTCTAATTCGTCTTAGCTAATTTATGCAAAATCGTGTACTCTGAATTTTAATCAACGATCTTGTTTTGGTGATAGTAGCTGGCTAAATGCAATTTAGCCGATAAAATAAGTAATTCTAAATTTAAAAAAAAAATAGATTATTCATTTATAATTTTGCTAAGTGAGAATTTTAACTCGATATTTTCATATATTGTTGATGAAAATCACAACTCTACAATATATAAGGATTTTTTGAGTGAATTATCATTGCCTGAACTTGAATTGCTCCATTATTCGGATTAAAAAAAAATACTTTATTAAAATCATAATGAGCGTTTTACGATTAACTTATACTCTTCACAAGCAAATTTTGAAAAAAATTGAAACATAGAACAAATTGTAGGTAGACAGAGCATCCCTTTGGCCTTAGCTGCTTGATGTGGTCTGGAGTGAGAGAGAATCCAGAGCAGCTTGTTAAAGCACTGAGAGAAGAAACTGATTCAAGTAATACCCATATTGAAACATGCCGAATCTATGCCCAGTCGTTCACGTAAATCCGTTTCGGATCTTGGTACTCATTTTGAGCAGTTCTCAAAAAGACTTTATACAGACTGCAGTTAGGTGGTGCCATATTTTTTCTTGTTATAACAATTGAAATATACTTTTCGAATTCTTCGTAAACTTGGCAAAAATGAAACAAGTTTCACAAAATATATGAACGACTCAGATGAAAAACGTGAAGTAGTTTGAAACTGATATAAGATGTTTAAGGTTGGTATTTGGATTGTCTGAAAAAAAAAAAAATGAAAAAAAAAAAAAAAAGACCTCTGAGCAATTGGAACTCGTTGACAGTGAGCCAGTCGCTCCTTTTTTTAAAAAAAATTCTTCAACCCAAAATTATAAAATAGTATTAACTAGCATTTCAGAGGCTTTTGCGCAAGTGAATTCATTTCATTTCACTGGAATAAACATTTTTTTTTTGGTTATTTGGTATTTTAAAGAGAATAATTGACCCGAAAAACTCTGTTATCGATTGAGTTGAAAGCATCTTAAAATGGCTTCAAATTATTTCTGTTTAAAATATGATTCTAGTCTAAATATTTGTTCTCGTAGAACGAATATTTTTAAGGATATTTGTTCAAATATAAGATGATTACGAAAATTATTAACATTTCGCTCACAACCCTTAAAATACCTATAGGTAAAAGATGGAGGCATATCAACATACATATTTATATATCACTCATATATATTTCAAGCGGAGGGTACGAAACAAAAAAAACATTTCGAGAAAGATAAAACTGTCAATCTGTGACGAGTGTGACGACCACATTTTAGGATCAAATAGTTGAAAATTTTAACGGCTTTAAAAGGGAAAAAGTGCAAAAATCACTGTTTTATTATATTCTGCCGGTTGCAGAAGTTATTTAAGTCTGAAAATTTGGTTTTAACTTGTTAAAAAATCAGCGTTATATAACCTTTTTCACGCTAAACAATTATCTACTATTCAACTAAACCACTACTGCAACATAAGGGTAATTTGTGGAAGCGAAAAAAATGTAACTTAGAACAAACAAATGCTTGTGTTGCATTTTTTTAGAAAACCGAACTCTCTTCATTGTTCCTAAGCATGGATCGTAAATTTATGGACTAAAAATAAAAGACACAAGAGTGGTAAAGGATGCTAAGGTGGCTGAGGAAGACACGCCCAAAGGCGATGGAAGGATAGCGTGAGCCAAGATGTTATGTAGGATATCACGAACGAAAGTGACAGTGAAATGGATGGCAGCTCTTGTCTAAAATAAATGGAAAATATACTTATGTCTAATAATATACGTGCAAGGCTGTTCAATTTTGTCAATGTTTCTAACGTGTTTGTGCGTATATCCACATTTAAAATGTCAAGTATGTATAGTATAGTATAGTCAAAGTGGGGTTTTAATAAGATAAAGATTGACATTCTAATACCAATTTGTATCTTTAAGTGTGAAGAAGATGGAGAAAAAGGAATTAGACGTAATGATATATAAATAATAGGGTAATGATTAAAAACTTCTCTAGGAATATAAAATTTAAATAAAATTAGCACATAATGTAGAGTTTATATATAT
>NW_027112318.1:10907-38811 GCF_000696795.3 Halyomorpha halys | reverse complement strand
ATATAATATATCTACCATCACTTCCATCCACTCACTGTGACTGACAATAACATTCGGGGAACGAATATTGGAATTTTAAAATAAATACATTTGCGATGATTCATGAGTTCAATAAGTACGAGTTCAGAATTTCAATTTCACAGAATGATCCGGAGGGATAAATGCTAAAATTGCATGATAATTAAACTACTCCAAGCTATATCAATTAATTGGCAATCAGCCGATGGCGTTTAAGAACCATTGATTCGCAGGTGCTGTAAATGTTTCCATTAATGCTGATAATACCCTTGTATATTACTCTCAAGTGATTAATGTTTTAAATGATATCGTGCCATTATTCAATCGAATATTTATTTCTTTATCACGTGGTGTTCTATACGAGAATCTAAGACAGACTGATGTTGATTGATTATAATAAGTAAGAAATATTATTCTAGTAACTATGGACTACGTCCATCTTCGGTACTAATATCTTAATCTGATTTTAATCTTTATATTTTTTAAGCAAAGCATATCACGAAATATTAATACTTCAAATTTAACCTATGATAATGAGGAGGAGAAAGATAAGTTTAAAGTTTAATATTTTCAACAATTTTTATTAAATTGTAGAAATACAATGAAACATAAGAAGGGGAATTGGATATTTTCAAATATAACAAATCATTTAATATTATTATGTATTATTGCGAAAATAAATGGCAGGGAAGTTGGAATGAGTTAGGTGCTGCAAAAGCTGTCATCCCCCAATTATTTGAAAACTCAAAAAGTTGAGAAATTTGAGATTCAAGAGTTATGAAAAAAAATCAGTTCAGAACACATAAATGTAAACAAAGATTTGTTGAAACGTTTTGCTCTTAGAGCTATTAGAATTCAAAATCTCTGAATTAAAAAAAAAAATGGGATTTTATGAAAATAATGTAATATTCAAATATATATATTGTTACCACATGTCAGGTACATTCTCAACAGGTATGTGAAAAATTCAAATCCAAAAAAGCCAGAAAAAAAACTAATATATTATACAATATTTTATTTTATTTTGTTGAAAGTTAGTTATCTTATAACTTTTGATATGATAAATAGTTTTATTTTATTTATTTTTTTCTTTGAGAATTATTGTTTTCATTTTTTTTTCAATCTTATATTTTTATGATGTTTTACAATTTCATTCTTTTACTATTTTTTCCCCTTAAATTTCTATTTTATTATAAGACTCTAAAGCTCATTTTTTTAATGCTTGTTATGTTATTCTAAAGGGATATTCCTCAGAATATATTGTAAATCAGAATATATCAGAAAATATTAATTATTATCATGGCTGGGAAGATTGAAACATCATAATATAGTTGGAAAATCCAGTCAAAATTATTAGGAAATTAATATTTTGCCACTGTAACAAATTGTGGTGTCCCTTGGTGACAGTTTGCGTGATTACCTTATATGTGGTATTTTTAAAAAACCATCAGAATTCTTGTTTTAGTAAAAAAATATATTTATTCCTTTATTATTTATCTTTCAAAAATAGTAGGAATTTTTATTGAAAGTTCATATTATTGTTTTTGAACTTACGACGATTAAGGCCTATTCACATTTTCAATAAATAAATCAATAATTTTCAAGCCCAGAAACAAAATCCAAATGGACTGAACAGTTGAAATAAAAAGTTGTATGAGTCCAATTTTTAATAGTTCGCCGATACACTGGTTTTTAATAATTTATCAACTTATTTATACAAAAATTCTATTTATTATGTTTTACAATAGCGTATCGTTTTCAGAAGTTTAAAAATAAATTTAAAAAAAATTTACATTACAATTACCTTTAATACAAAATTCTGTCAATTTTCATTTGGCTCCACGTTTAACGTTGGGACCAGGGAATGTATGATTGATGGATTTAGAGAAGCATGGAGATATATCCATTTTTAGACATATTTGAGATTTTAAAAAAATGATTCTTGATTAGTTTTCGAGATAACTAACTTATTTTAATTTTTTTCCTTTTAAAAATAAATATATTGAAAGGAAAGAACTGGGTGATCTGAAACCCACTCGCCTCTCCTAGGAGCCTCCTTAATTACAAAAAATAAATAAATAAAAAAATATACGCTAACAAATAACTAATAAAATATTATAAAAGGAAAATATTTGTCCAGCAGCTAGGTATTCGTCTTAACGACACAAACAGTTTCTGCTACCGATAAAGGCTCATTGATGATTTTTGCAGTAGGAAATTTTGACTGGACTGTCGTACGTTTGGACGAGTGGCTAAATCCATCTTGAACGATAAGGTCAGGTGGAGGTACTTCTTGAAGAAAATTGTTGTACTTATGGCCATAGCTACTCAGTTTTTGTATCATAATAAAAAGCCATCTGAATTCAAATCACTTAATCATTAATAGAACTAGTGACACTAAGAATGGAAATGTGTGAAAAAAATAGATTACTCGAAGAGGAACAATTGTTGAAACACTTAAATAATTTTATCGAGGTTAGGTTTCGGAAGTAGTTTCGGAATCAGACTTAATTCTCTATTCATTATCGGCGAAGATTCTCTTAGGTTGGGCACCATGGATTTACAGCATTTCACTAAACCTAGGAAAACATACATTAGTAACAAGATAAATCAAACGGTTGGAGAAAAATGATAAGTATCTTCTGTAGTGGTTTCCAACTAAATTTTCATGCATATCTTATTTATTATATAATGAAATATTAGAATGATTAGTCTTTACTATTTATGAAATCAATATTAATACTTAATCAAAAATTACATGTAAATATCTGATACAATTTAGAATATTTGTTCGTTTAACATATTGATTGTAAACAGAAGCAGTGGCAACTGTAATTATATATAACTGTGATTAATTAATCCAATCTCTGATGTTTATTTATGAGATGTTATCCATCAAACTCCCAGCTATCCTAGAGGAAATACTGAGGTTGGAGAATTATTATCTTTACCACAACATAAAAATTTTTCCACATGGATTTAATTTTTAATTTATTATAGTTTTTTAATATTATTTTCTACATAGATTGTTATAGTTATTTGATCTGGTTATCGTATAGTACTTTACTTTTTTACTTTAATAATATAGATACATAAATTAAGAGTTTGAATGTTTTAAATCAAATAGTAGGAGCGCGGTGGCACAATGGTAAGGTTCTACTGACTCCAAGGACTCGGGTTCGAATCTAGCAGTAGCAGATAATTATTTTATGTTACACTACCGTTGTAGCATTTATGCATTTGGCATTTTATGTTGTAGCCGCGAGTCAATCCTGTGGGTTCTTGAGCCTTCCTGGGTACTTGATATTGAAAAAATCAACTCCTTTTATAACCGTTGATCCAAAAACAGTGCTTATTTACAAAGTACTGAACCATTGATGGGTCGTATGGGGTTCACATTATTAATATCACAAAGAGCTTCAATATTATTTTGCCCTGAAAGATGTTCCGAGGGTATTTTTCACATTTTTTTTTTTTAATTTATTCTCAATTCTTTTTTTACCTCCTTCTCAAAATCCAAATGTCTTGTGTATTTGTATGAATCTCTTTAAGGCTGCTCTGTTAGAGAGCTTTATATTATACCACAAAATATCCAGATCCATACCACAATAATTTATTTATTTTTGGCGTACTAAAAGACTAAATATTATTTCAAGAAGAAAATTAGTCTAAACCATTTTATATATTTTCCAAACGCAAATAATAATAATTGTGATGATTTTTTTTTTCAACGTTTAGTCAATCATTAAAATATTTTCTAATTAACAAAAAAAAACAAGAATAATGCAATAACTTTTTTTACCATTGTGTCATTTGTTTAAATGCAGATAAACAAAAGGTAAATATGTATTTTGGTTGAGGAATTTCAGTAAAATTCTCCTGTAAATATATAAAAAAAAAAAACACTTCACTAATAAGCTATTAGCAAAAGTTGTTAACAGTCATAAGCTTCAAAAGTAATAAACTTAATTACTCTCCATAACTAATTGGCATTGTAAGGAACCTGATACTTGAGAGGAAAAACAGGCCTTAAAGGGCCTTGAAAAATTTTAAAGTACTCTATCTTTTTAGCGCCTCACGCTTCACTGAACCGCATTAAAACTTCATCCCTTCTCTTCGATTCTTAACTTTTTCATCTGAAATTACAGCGGGGAAACTTGGAAACAAAAAGTAGATTTCATTATTTATTGATATTCAGCCAAGTCTTTGTTTAGATATTGTGGAACTGTCTGAAACTGTTCCCTACCAAAAATTTTAAACATTTAAATACTGAAGTAGTTATTTTATAATTGTTAGAATATAGTTATATTTACTAGGCATTGAGTTTTTAAAAACAATGGCAAACGACAACCCGTCGATGTTTCACCAATTCACGCTTCATTAGGATTGAACATACAGTATCTCACATTCTCAGACAAACTGCAGGACATCTCACATCAACTATCAAAACATACATTTTATACAGAGAATGTACGTCCAAAAACTAAGAGAAGTGAAGCCAAAAAGCCTGGCCTAAGGATGAACTTTAGGTGCGTGGTAAAAGAGTGCTAATCACCAGCTATCTTCAACGAGTATTTCGGTTTAGACTACAATGAGGGATATTCCAATTAACCTTAACATCAACTTAAGCTCCGAGGGAGTAGTCAATTCCCCCTTTTTTTGGCTTCCTTTGTCCCTGCCCGTGGCCACCAGAGCCACTTATAAATTTATATTCAAGTTTATATAACAGTTCAGCAGAAAATATATGTACCAAAGAACAACAGTCGTACAAAAAAAAAGCAACAAGATTGAAAAAAAAATTTGTATTGTTTAAATTTTTATATAACTATATTTTATTTAAATACTTCATAACTAAGGTAATGAAACATTGCCTAAGACTTAATATTATGTGAATGATTGAATCATACCCCATTAATCACCACTATGAGACCATTCAATTCCACAATATTCACATATCCTCTGTTATGAAAGTAACTAATCATAACAATACTTAGCAATTAATGCTATTAAATCAGTCAGCATTCATTTATTATTCACAAGCAACATAAAGTAAAATTAAAACAAAAAAGAACAATCTATTGACAAAGTTCTTAATATTAATAATAATTATAAATTTTAAATAGTAGGAACATATGCAAGACGTCTTAAGCCCAATCCATCACGGCTAAGCTCCTTGAATAATTATATTTGACATGTTCAGTGAAGAAATAACTAAAAGTTGGTCTTTAATAAAACAAATCATATTGCATATAATATGATATATTATACATAATAATATCAAATATAATAAATTATATACCAGAAGTTTACAATAATGTAGCTTCTGAAGCTTTCAAGCTTTTATCAGGCACGGGTTTGTAGGGAAAAAACCTCATGTTTTCCCACAGGTCACTTGTTCACTTAAACCCACAGATCTCGTGATATAGTGTCGGCTTGAAGTCAAATTTATTTTAATCCAATTTTAATATAATTGTCAGGGATTGTGGAAGTAGGTATCAGGATTGTATCAAATACAGATTTCATCACATTCCTATTAAGTGGCTTCGCTAAGAACTTCGTCCTGTCGATGTTATTATTAAAAATCAAATAATTAACCTTGAAATGTAAGTGACTTTAATAGAAATTTCCAGAGAAGGGATATTTTCTTACAAATTTAATTGAAAGGGAAGCCTCACTTTTTTTTTGTTTACTCTAATAAATGAAAAAGGAAAGAAAATATGAAAACAATGAAGAAGCTATACTGACTTATTTACGTAGCAGACTTTTTTTTTTTTTTATTAAGATACTAATATAACAAGTTTCAATAAATTTTCAGTGATTTTTCACCTTTTATTTTGTTATTCGTGAACGATTATAGACTTTTAAAAAAATATGGCATCTTAAGAAAATATAATGAGGGTATATTGTTTTTTGTAAATTAAATAAAGTATTAGTTTTTCAGAACTATTCCATTCTATATAAATCTGCTCTATAATTTTATTCATAAGTAGTTTCAAGAAAATACATTTGTGCACTTAAAGTTTGAGAACCATCGAGCCTTTTCGGTCCAGAGGACCAAAGCCTCAATTCTACAGACTGCTAAGGCAGAAAATAGCCCCTCCGTCCAGATGTTAAGGGTTAATCAAAGGCCATCCGTCTTCTGCATCTGTCATGTTAAGCCCATCGGTTCCTCCTCACCGGAACTAACAGTTAGAGGAAACGATTCCTCTTTCCGGAAACTTCACCCTAGGATTCTCGTGGCACGGATCACGTTTTTGAACTATAATCTAGAGATGGACTTAAATACATTAAATAGCATTAGCCCGGCTAAAGCTAATAGAATATCGGACTCCGATGCACCTTACATAAACCCGGCATTGAATAGCCCCCCGTCTGAATAGCATTAGTATCCCCCGGTGTATCCGTGAGCAATAAGGCTTTGATGGGGATGAATAGAGTTTATGCTCACACGAATGGATTTTCGATTAGTGCCGGAGAACTCCGGGATTTAATGTTTTCAGTTTATGCCTGCTTTAAGCTCTGCATTCATGAGCTTCCATGATATTCAGATTTGGGAAGTGCTTAGGCATATAATAAAGCTGATTTTGATAACATGTTAGACAATTTTGCAGGAAAATTAAATGTTGAACTTGAAAGCCAACAGTAAATCAAAGATAATAAATGTCTGAGGCCATAAAAGTTAGTGCGTAAGATATTTTCGTGGAATTATATACTTCAACATACGATAAATTCAGAAAATTGAATCAATTTCAACTTATCATCAACAATGTTATTGTAAAATAGGTTTGAATAAAATCTTGTGGAGCAGGCGAATCACACGACTTTCACTCACCACCCTTCTTTGGATTGAAATTATTCCTCTACCGTTTCGTTTTATATTATTCATGGTTGAAATACTTTCCTGTACTAATTTTCAAGATGAGCCTTTCGGCAGGCAAAATTAAAACTTTTAAATATTTCAGAAAAGTACTTTTAGTAACAATTCAGTCGCAAAATTGTGACATTTTTCTTTTGCAAATTAGACAGAACTATAAAAATATAAAAGTGTACTAAAATTTACATTTATTAAACGCTAAATTGTTAAAGAATCCCCATTGAAAATACTAGGAATGACTTAATGAATTTAGTTATCCTAGTAAAATGAAAAACACTAAATTAGATTAAGTTAAATTAAATTTTATATTATAATAAAATTTAAAAAAACTGACTAATTAATTAAAAAGGTGACGATAGGCAGGGTTTTTCCATTCTCCATATGTCTTTTAATCGATGAATAGTTCAATTCTTGGTATATTTTTTAAATAAACACATTTTAATAAATAAAAGGAGAAATAAAACAACATTTATCTGACCAGTGAAACGTAAAAACGCGCTGCACATGGGCCTCGCCTCTTTCCCTATCCTCCCCCCCCCTCTCTGAGAGTAAAAACTCGTAGAAGAACAGACATTTTATTGATGCATTTTCGTTATTACTCATTACCTTCCACTAATTTACATGTTAAATTTTTTCCCCTTAAAATGCTCTATAAGTCAAATAAAAATAAATACATATTAACGTCCATTTATAATCTACCTCGGTCATTTTCCGTAACGAAGACATTAACTATTATGTGTGGTTTAAATCAACTGATTTAAATCTTAATTAAATGTTATTTTATTTTTTGTACAACATACTTAAAATATATATATATATATATATATAATTATTATAACAAATTATTATTAGTGTTGCCAAGCATCGTGTATATAATTCTGTTTTTCGCATAAAATAGCAATTAATAACTTTTTCAGCTCTCTTATAACAAATCGCAGCTTTGCTTGAATTGTGCCAAATCTGACAAAAAAAAATAATAATAATAAAATAAAATAAATTCCATAAATTATACCGCAGGCTAGGGTTACGTTTCGACAACCCTACTTGCTAAGGTATAGTCTATAGAGAAGCAAACAATTCATAAAGAATTTATATTTCAATGAAAAACTAAATTTACTTTCGGTAGATGGTGTTGCAAAAGTAAAAATTGTAATTAATGTTGATTATACCAGCGTATAAATCAAAATTAACTATGATATGTATTGAATCCTGTCTTAAATTCACAATGTTAAGCTATCTATCTCAATATAAACAATTATTCGTATAATTTTTTTAACGTTTTTTTCTTTGTATTTAACATGATAATTGTAATCGTTTCAGTCAAATGTTTTCAATAAGGAATAGACCAACAAGAGATAAAGGTGACACTATTATTACTTCAAACTGAAGTTGGCTTATCGGAAGATCTGTAGCCAGCAAACACTATTTATTAAAGCTGTCAATGCAGCTTACACTAAAGTTTAACTTGGCAAGAGAACTATCGGATAAATAGTTTCCAATCCCAAACTTCCTTGTAACTGAGTTACATACTTTTATATTAACTTAAAAGCTTCACCCTCAACTTCATCGAGTGACACTTCTTATGTTTCCAACTTTGTTGAATATTTCAAGTTACTCTGACGTCCGTTCTACAAGAAAAATAAAAGTTTCAAATAGAAAAACACATCTATTCCACGTTTAAAACTAAAACAGCATTTTTTTTCTTTAAACATTTCATACTAAATGGCTTACAAATATTTTTTTTTAAAAAAGTGCACGCCTAAATAAGTATAGTTAAATATGGAATATTAAATTCTAAGGGCCATTCTCTCAAAACATACAAAGTCCCAGGTAGATCATAGAACCTGTATGGAATTGCTGATACTTCAATTGTATCCATTGGTCAGCAAATATTCTTAGCTTGTTGTTCAAGGATTTTTATTTCAGTATCAATTCGTTTATACGCCTACATTTAAACAAAAAATGTAAATATCTATCTCCCTCACCTGTCCTACATCTCGAGTTGCTAAAAAAATATCTTTTTTTTTCTATTTACAACCTAATTTTTCTGTACGTATAAGAATATAGACTTATAGATTGCACTATAAGTCGTTTAGAAAAAAAGTTATGATCCATAATGTACCTGTCCCATATACACAACCTATTCCCATCATATTTTTTTTAAATGGGGAACCAAGACTTTGGAAATCTTTATTTCATTATTATTCATGGCTGGTAACACTATAGCAGATCCCCCTCCAAAAAAAACCGAAGATAATCTACAAAACATTAAGCGCTAGTTCCCTTGAGAGTGTGTTTATATGAGAGAAATCAATGAGTGTTATTTCACCTCCTATCTCCCTCACAGAGATATTTTCTAAAAGTTGGGTTTGATTCCGTTAAATTACACTTAATTTGTGCGTTTATAAGGGAGTTCAATAAATGCTCTATAAATGATTATCAATACAATGGTACATACTAATGTAATCCTCAAAAACCCATCTCCCTCACACCTCAACAGTGACAGTGATAAAATTAAAATGAGGTAATTAAGAAGCTGTGGCAAACTTGCGCGAATAAAGAGATTGATATGTACATATATGCATATGCATGAACGAGGGGCAGTCCCACCTGAAGAGATAAAATTATTAATTTAATACAAATTAAATTTTTTTCAAGCTAATAATTGTATTAACTAATAAAGAACTGTTATAATTATATACAATTTTTTTAAAAAATATTGTTGCACAAAAAAATAAGATATTTAATATTTGTTAAATTTGAGTATTTTCTATCTTCTTCATCTCAATGATCTAATGGTTTCTTTAAAAATTAATTCTATAAAAAAATTTTTTGTAAACATCACTAGCACCCAATCTTAGCGGAATTAATGAGAAAAAACTATTAATAAAAACAATTTTTTTGCAGTGATATCTGAACCATCAAATGGAGAATGGCCTCTCAGCGGTGCAAATAAGACTTAAAAGGCAACACAATTATAACATGTAGTTACAAGGTGGCTTTTATCATGAAATCATAATTGACATCATTGAGATGAGGGAGATAGAAAACACTCATAATTCAACAAATATTAAATGTTATTTTATTTTTGTACAACATATTTTAAAATATATATATATATATATATATATATAGTGTTGCCAGGCATTGTGTATATAATGTTGTTTCGCATAAAATAACAATTAATAAATTTTTCAGCTTTCTCATAACATATCGCGGCTTTGCATGAATTGTGGTAAATCTTTTTACCACAATTCCATTTTATTTCCCGCATCACTTAAAATTTATAACGTTTCTTATATTTTATATATTTTTTGTTTTGTAAGTAGCGACGAAATAGACTGACATAGATTCTTAAACATTGGGTGAGAAGCCACCCTCACTGATTAAAATTACATGTGGACACTGAGCCTAAAGCTTTTAGTGATAAAAGTGTCTTTTGAACGCTGTAAAAGAGGGAAACCCCCTCGCCACACCACTTCGGCTAAGGTAGGTGTTAAGCCTTTTGAGTAAAGATTTTTTCTACCAAGTTGTAAAACGTAAATAAAGTGTTTTATCTCAGTTTTATTTAATTATCTGTATAACTTGAAAGGGGCTAATTAATGGTATTTCTATATTTTTTAAAGTCATAACGTCATCAGCTAATTCAATTCAAAATACATTACTAAACCACAAAAAAAAAATCTCAATTGTATTTTACACAATTTTTAAACTATAACTATATAGCAGACACATAGACATATTTCGTCAATTTCCCTACATTTATACAGTAGGGAATAACAATTAAATAACACATCTAGATCATTCAACACCATCATATGTTAATATTTTTGAGGGAACGAGGTGGTTCAGTGGGTAAGGCACTATTCAACTAATTCCAAGGACCCGGTTTCAAATCCAGGTGTGACAGATTAGCATTTATTCAGTTGCCGTAGCCACGAGTCAACCCGAAGGGTTCTGGTTTCACCCAGCAGCCCTATAAAGTGAGTACCCTTACCCTTAATTAGGGAAAATGTGGTGGTTGAGCGTAATCATGAACAAATCACCGTTCATCTAGAAACTGTACTTCAATACAACGTACAGAACCCCTAACCCTTCATGGGCTAATATTTTCACATAATACAGATTTTCATATATTAAAATTTACAAGATTTATTTTATCAACAGTACATATTTTAATTAATATCTACTATATGCTAATATTAACAAATTCTAATAATTAAAAATATAACTTCTCTGAAATAAGGGTGTATAAATGTGTTAATATTTATGTTATTAACAAGTTATAATTTAACAAAAATATATATATTGTATTTAATAACATTTTATGTTGTTAAAATAAAGGATACGGTCGTATCAATTATTATGCCTTTTTTGAAAAGAAAACTTACAAAAAAATAAATACATAAATAAAATAAAAAAATGCAAACTAAACCTTCTGACTAAAAAGCACTTTTTCACTTAAATGATAAAATTAATTGTAACAAATTAAAAAAATTATGAGACAAAGTTCTACAAACCAAGATAATTGAGTGGTTTACTGGATGGATTCATATTTATTCTATTAGTACAAGAGCCCAAGAGAAGAAAAAAGGCAGTTATCTCACCCCAAGTTTTGATTACTATAATGAAAAGTATGCATAATTAGTAGTCAAAATTGATGTGTCTGCCAAGTATAAGTAGGGTGAATAAAAAATGGCAGCTTTAAAAAAGTTGAAAATAATTAATTTTTCATTCGGAGCTCTATTTCTTAAAAAGTAGGAATGACACAAGAAAATCTCGAGAACGCCATTTAAAAAAGAGTAAATTTGCTGAAATATGAGCCCTAAAAGAGTCATTTACATTAAATAGTTTTCGAGATATAGCTTTTTAAAACATTTCATAAAAATGTTGTATGGGACGTACTGAAAGATCAGTAGTTAGTGAATTTATTTTGAAAAATTTATATCTCAAAAACCATTTGACGTACAGATGTCTATTAGCACTCAAATTAAAGCTAGTTTCATCAGCTATAAAGAGGTTTATGATGTTTTTTATCGTAGGAGTAATAATGCACATGAAATTTGATAAAATAAATTGATTTATAGTTGTCTTAATGAGCTCCGAATGCAAAAATTAGTAATTTTTTAAGGTTTTTAAAGAGCCGCCATTTTTTATTCCCCCTACCTATACTTGGCAGACTCATCAATTTTGACTTTGGAATGCATACACCAGCAAATTAAGTTCTATATCAACGAATTGTGATTAATTACGTGTACTGTGAGAGCTGACTGGATATTGATACAATCACATGGATAGAATTCATAAGATGATGGTTATTAGGGACTGTCAAAGGTTTTTGAAATATTTCTTATTTGGTATTTTATTTTTGATTGACATGCCATTAAATTATAAAAAAAGATTTAATTGAATATGGCGGGGAAGGGGGAGGAAACATTATGTTAAAATGTTTCTTTCAGACATATTCCGTCACATCAAGTCATTTTATTTTTCTTGACACAGCCGCTAGTATTCAGATTTTACAAGCAAAACATATATTTATTTATATAAAGATATTATTTAGATAACTTGTTAATATAATGAATGTTTTTTTCATATTGTATAAGCTTTATGATTTTTTTTTTTCATCAATTAATTGTTTTTCAGAAAGTTGAATCTGAAATAATAGTGAAATGCAGATAATTGTTTTTTTAACTCATAAAATGTTCTAGGGCTAGTTAATGTTAATTTCGGTTGAAAAAAAGAGAAGAGAAACAGGAGATAGTTTTATTTGTACATTTTGCATTAAATAATAATAACTTAAGTTTACCAGCTTCTAAATTCAAGTCTAGAACGAAAAATCACCTAATTTTTAGACGTATCAGTTATTTTATCGTATGGTATTTTATACGTCAGGAAACGCGCGATGTATTTCTTAAGTACATCGCGCGAGGCCTTGGACCTCCACGGTCTGTCGCGCCAATGAAAAAAAAGGTATTTTATACGATTATAGAAACCTGAAGAGGTCATTTATTATAACGACTATAAGTAATATTTATATTTAAATTAACTAAGACACTTGGTGTATGGTAAATAAATAAAGGGAATAAATAGACTTGTGCATACAACGAATTCGCATAATGGGTGGTTAAATTATCTTCGCTCTGCCTCTACATTAATGTTAGTACAAGACGAGCCATTTGCTTTAGTAAGAGAACGCCATTTTCGTTAAATAGACTCAATTCAGTGCACTAAGAGACCATTGCCAGTTGCAGTAATTGCAATTCTTGAAGCTGCCCCCTACAAAGTGGAAATAAAGACAGTTAAGCGGGGGTCTACGGACAACCCCTAGTGAATCACGCGATGCTGACTCATCGGGAGTCCTACCTCCCCGACGACAAATGGTCCCTGGTCAGACCAATCGACGGTAAATCTCCGTCAGGCAGGATGAAAGTTGATACATCTCACCAAGATATATAGGTCACTCATTTGTCATCAATTAGCTTATTGATGACCCCGCTACCGAAACGAACGGCTAAAGGTATATCTTTATATATAATAATAATACAAAAGCCAGTCATATAAAAACGAACAATTCTAAAGGCTAGAGAGAGACACAAAATGTAATTCATTTTGATTTTCAATAATAAATTTTTATTTTGTTGAGTGATAAAATTCACAAAGTTCATAAATTCACTTATTTCATAAACTTTATTAAAACACTTATATAGTATTAAACGTTTTCAAATATTCTAATTATTCATATTATATACTTCCATCTCTTACCGTTAAGTCTCAATTTAACAATCATAACACGTCAGTGAAGTTAATTTCCAGAATATCAATTAATACTATTTTTTTTTTTAAACATTTAGAATTCTCCTCCGTCATTAAGCTATAGTTTTCGTAGGCAATAATATTTTATTGTATCAAGGAAAACAAAATATAGAAAAAAATAATACAATGTTCTCATTTGTTAAATTATTGTGTTTAATTTTGTTTCTTTTTTTTATTCCTATTTATTATTTTGCTATCATTTAATTTATATGTCGGTAAGAATGGTGTGAGTAGATTCCTATTACTATTTACGGGTAATGTATGACATAATGCAATACTCAATTTTAATTTAAAAAATAAAATCTTACCATTTGTTGTATAAATTTTAAAGGTTTTAAAAAAAACTTTTATAAATTAAATTAAAAATAAATAGACGAGTGGGGTAGTTCAGTGAGTAAGGTAACCTCTATCTCTTAGTCCAGGGTTCGAGTCCAGCTATGGCAGATAATTATTTACCGTGTCATTACCAGCCGTTTATCAGTACCAGGATTTGGACTATTTTTGATATTTTGTGCCTTTGAAGTACTTACAGGTGTAAGAAAATTTTGAAATTTATAACTTCATCTTTCTCATTGTATAAATGAAACAAAGAGCCCATATTTTAAACTGTGTTACATCTGTCTGATTTTTTCAGATCGAAAACGTAGCAAAGTTTATCTGTTTAACCCTAGCAGCACCAAGGTAGAATTCATTACGGCCTACTCCAAGGGGGGGCTCGCCGAGCCCTACACTTCCCAAGACGACCTCCACAAGCCCTCACTTGATTTTAACCCTTATATCATTAATTTTCCTTTTATGGTAAACTTACTCTTTTGAAATATAATAATTTCTTCTTACTTCTGTAAATAAGATGGTAGAATAAGGATTATTTAAAAAAACAATAAGGACCTAAGATTTCTATATGCTTTATTATGAAAATGTTTTAATTTGGAATTAAAAAAAGAATAAGAATACATGATACAACAAAAACCTAGGGTCGCTGAAACTTTAATTATTTTCAATTTCATGAATATTTTAAAACAAAAAAAAAATTCTATTGTCTGAACTTAAGTATAAGAATAAAATGTTTATGTTTACAAATGCTCATCACTAGATTCAGCAGGTTCACATGTGTCAACTCTTTTCAGAACAACTAAAAAACCAAAGAAACATATCAGTCCGAAAATATTTTTAAGTAAAAAAAACTGAGGAAATCAGGCCAGTAGTGAGAGTATGGGCGAGCTGGTGCACTTCCGTGAGCAGCCAATCAGAAGCCAGCATTTTGATGAACCACAGGTCCCTTCCCTCCACCAAGGGGGGGGCTCCACCCACCCTCATCTCATTTTTCTAACACAAATAATTTTTCGTACTCTTCCTCCTTATCAAATATTTTTCAAATCAATTCCAACATGTTGGTAGATAAATTTTAGGCAAATAGATTTTTTTCCTTGTCTGTGAAAAATTTTTTGAGAGCAGTATTAAAAAAAATCGGAAGTGAGGGCTCGGCGAGCCCCCCCCCCTTGGTGCTGCTAGGGTTAATTTGCACCACTTTATACAATTGTTAAAAACACTCAATAGTTCCTATACAATAGTATCCTGTAAAAAGTCTCCATCCATCAAAGAGAAGAACCACTAACACATATAAGAATAAACATGAAATGAAATACTCTTAATATTTATTTTTTCAAACTAATTACAAATTTTTTATTTAAATGAAAGAATAACGAACGAATAAAAAGTATTTTAAAACTCTAATATTTATTCAATATAAATCTTGACCAAAATAAGTAGAAGTTCTGATATTTATAATAATTTCTAATTGTATTGAAATTATTACTGTAAAATGACATGAAAATTAAAGAAATAGGACTATAAATAAAACCATCAGAGGTCTTATAAGGACATGTTTACTGGAGCAAAGTATGATCAATATCTGGAGAAACGTTATCCACAGTTACATTTTCGGAAATTACAAATGAGAAATAGATTAACAGTTAAAACTTTTAACCTCATTCAATTGAACTTTGCATTCACGAATCGGAAGGAATGCTTCTGGTTTTCCCAGTCCTTTTGAGGCTTTCAGTACCGCTGGTGGGCCACACTCAATTATACCAAATTTATATTGCTCCAATGACTATCGGATGTATCCCTGAAGTAATTAAGTTTGGAGTTCTATCAATGGGTAGATTCTCTACATGTTCGGATCATGTCATTATAACGCTTACAACTAATTTACTTGATGTATATATATATTTATACAGTTGTAAATAGCAATAAATATATTATTAAAAAAAAAAGGAATAAAGTAACCAACTTCGACGGCAAACTGATCCTCCTTGATTGTAACTAATCTCTATGAAGGTACCCGACCCATCGATAGTTCAGGATGAAACCCATGACCATAATTCTGGCCAAATCGTCTCCTTCAACCGTTTGAAGAGTCGTCTCAAGAAATTTTCTGACCAAATATCGAACCTAAGATCTTGGATTTTAATGATCTAGTTTTGAAAATATATATAATTAACATTTAAGAGAAATCGAAATCGCTCAGTTGTTTGAATACATTATGGATTTTAGTCATTATCCAATTCGAAGCTAAATAAATATTTTATGTTTACTAAGTTCCCTGAACAATTCATGACAATAACAGAGAATTATTTATAATTATAATATAAGCTCACTAGCTTATAAATTCTGGATTATTGTATCTAACTTATGAGTAATATTGGAGATTACTTTTAAAGTCAAACAATGCAGTATTAACTCCGAATGCTTTCATAAATTTTAGACTTAATTCAATTGCTATAAACAAAATTTTATATGTTTATCAGAACTGACATATAAAATTCATGTCACTCTGGTGTAAAAAGGGGCTTGTCAAATGAGAAGTAAACAAGTTTATAGTAATTTTACTCCACGGATGTTGTAAGAAACCAATCCAATTTCCTGGGAGCTTTAAATTTAACAAGGTGCAGTAAAGAAGTTTTGTTTAAGGCCGTCACTAACTTTTGACCATACTCCTAACCTGAGGGATAACAACTTTTTTGTTTCTCCTCTCCTCCTCGAAAGTTTATTATTTTAATATTTTCTTTTTTATTCCATCAGCTGTAGAGATAAATATTCCAGCTCTGTTTTCCTACCCTCTGCTTACCGAAAGCCCTGTAGACTTTTTCGGAATAGTAATCTAAAACTTTTAAACGCTTCCGGATGCCTCTACTGTCTTTAGTATTGAACACTTGGATTTAAAGGATATTGAAATCAATAGAGTTAAACGATCCTTTATATTATTTTTTAAGTATAAATGCTATATAATATAATATGAGACATAGATCGAACATGTGTAATACAATGGTTAAATTAACTTAACAGATTTTAACAAAAAAAAAAAAAAGCATAAAAAGCAAAACATCAAGATCGATATTTCTTAAAATAAACTAAAAAATTTAAAATATTTAGGACAAAATTCTATATTTGATTTTTTCGTAGTCTTCAAGTATGAGCAAATAAAAATAATATATATTTTGAAATAAATATTTCAAAAGTGCGGTCATCTAAGAAAATCATGTGATTGCACACCATAGATATTGTAAAATACTTTATTGGTTTATTACGTATAAAAATATGTAATAACATGTAAACACTCTATGATAAACTATATTGTAATAACTAGATCGTTTTATAAATCTATTTAAATTTTTAAAAATGCACTCTTTGACAACAGTATACTTTAGTGATTTAATATAGTTTGGATATTACTATTAGATAAATAAAATTATTGTACTATATCACTTCAATGCGAATTTCATCCATCTAAGCCCACACAGAAAAATCACGTAGAAGAATCTTTATTTAAGTACAATAATTTATGTTATTTAAATTAGTTGCCTAATATATTTCAAGGTTAAAAAAAAAACAATAATAATAATCCAGAAATTATTTTAAGGTGAATTTTTCACGAAGTTCCCAATGTAGAGTGAATTAAAATTACAATAGGAGAGGAAAGGAAAAACGAAAGGATAAACTACAGTCTCTTATTTACTCAGCTCCTGTAAAAGTATTAAATCCAAAGATCCAGTCATTTTTCTAACAGCAACCTTATTTCCATTATAAAAGTTTTAAACATGAAAATCTATGATAAGTATACCATTATATTGCTAAATAGTTTCAACTTAGAATCCATTAACTTAGGCAGTAATATAATGCAAATTCGAATTATGTACACTAATTACTCAAATTATAATTAATAGGCTTAGCGTAATACATTAAAATTTATTTATAGCTATATTTCAACAGGCTTAACTCATTTTATGTATTCATATAATTTTCGATAATCTAAATTAGATTTCTAAGATCTTAGAAAAAATAAATAAACATTTGTAACTTATATAATGGCCCTACAAAAAAAAATATTATTCATAATCCTATATCAAAATGTTGAAGGGAGGATAACATGAAACCGACATTTACAGAATATGATCAATGAATACTGCGTGAAGAAAATAGAGGAATACTATCAGGAACTAAACGGTCGAGCAACGAGATCTCAAAGACTTTTTCTTTTAATAGTGAAATTCAGTAAAATTTGATTAAAAACAAAAAAAAAACTGAACATCTGTTGTCAACGTTAAATTTAAATTCCAATATAACTATATTTGTCTTAAATTTAATCATTTAACAATAAAAGGAAAAATATGAAGTGAAGCTTTGTTGATCATAACATTTGTTATAGTAGGTAGTTTTCAAGAAAATCATATAAAAAAACAATTATTTTTCTATCTATAAACATACATATAAATATAATATAGATTTATAAATAATTTTAGCAAATATAACTTTTATGAACCAACAGTGATAACTAGTAAGTTATAAACGAAAAGTAAGAATAATTTTTGTTTTAAATACCATTGATTTTCTGACACCCCAACTATATTTGACTATAAAAAAATTTTTTTTTCTTATAATTTATATTCAATGAGTGTAAGATTTAACATAGCACTTAGTTGTATATGGTGAAAATCATATTCCTAGTTAAATTTTTTTTATTTAGAAATGATTCATTATAACATTTTGGGGGCATCTTGTCCCCTTTATTATTGTCTTTCTTTAGCTAATTTTTATTATAAAAAATCTCTCCTTGCTTAGTAAAATATTAAATATCTAGTGCTAAAGCCATGTTACCATATTTTTGATTAAATTACAAAAAAAAATAATTTGAAGTAAGGATAATCCAACAATTGACCTCTATTGTCACTAAATTGTAAATTATCTCCACTATCCATACAAATAATAAAAAATAAGCTAAAGGACACCAATGTTAGTGCACTTGAAGATGGCTTGATAGTCACGAAACGTTGTGATTTCTAAATAAAATAAATTACACAACGCAGATCATTTTTAAAATATGAAACAAAAAAGTGATTTTTTTTTTTTTACTTTATCCTTGCTTGTAACGCATAGGAATAATATAATTTCCAACTTAGCTTGAAATTCATTGTAATTAATTTTAACGTAACGAAATGAACTTTTAATAAATCCCAAAGGATTAAAATTCAAATTAAAAATATCAATTAAGACCTTTATTTAACAAGTCAACTAAAATGGTCAGATAAGTTACTAAGAAGAAAAACTTAAGAAACATTTTGGATACACAATAAATGTGTTTTTAACAAAACACACAAAACAATGCACTTACAATAATAGTATAAAATTCTGTATTGTCCCAATAAGAAAACTGTTAAATATTTAATGTGATGAAAAAGAATATAAATATTTATATTCTGCTTGAGCACAGTAGCCTGGAATAGGAAATAAATGTAAAACTTGGTTTCATAAATTGTGAGGTTCTCCTATATAATGGCCTGAAGTTAGAGATAAGGATCAAAAGATATCTGTGTTTTAGCTTGAAATAATGCTCCTTTGATGACAAAATTAAAATGCGTGGAAGTTCTCTACATCCTTCTAGGATAATAAACTTGTTTAATGTAACAATACCTATAATAATTTACCCCCTCTCGTCCCAAAGATGAATATTTAATTTTTTTTTCTACAATGAATGAATGGAAATTTTATTATTTTATATCTTATGGATTTTTAAAATTATATGATTTGACTGCAAGAGTAGGAATATGAAAAGAGTTTTTTTTTCTTTTGTTTATTAAATTGTACAATTTTTTCTTAATATTTTCATAAATTGGGATTAAAAAAAAAATAATTTTTTTTTTTAATAATTAGAACATGCTTGAGAGATAGAAGACTGACCTCCGGTCGAAGGCTAGTATCCACTGTGTAGTAGCCATTAGAAGAGATCGAGGCTAGACCTCAAGAAGAGCACCGCGAATAGGACATGCCGACGGTCCGGCCGACACTGAAGTCCTCCCGTCGATACTGCCAGGCGTACCAACGCAGCGCTGTCGTCGCCGTCTCGTACAAATTCGTTAAGTACAAAGGTACTTATCCACTAAAACGAAAGTATAAACCATTCGAGTACACGAAGTTCAGAAAAGAACAAGGCAGAGTATGTAAAGTAATGTAAATAGGAAGTAGAACTGAGACAGATCTGATGAGAGATAACCATTATCTGGAATTAAGATTAGAGTCATAGGGGATATTAAATGCATTGGATCGCAAGTGTTAAAACGGGTAACAATAATAGCATTCCAAATTTTTAAAAAGATTGACTAGCAGAACTACGTGACTACGATTGTATATTTCATTTAATTTTGTTTGTAAATCAAAGGAAAAGTTTAATTATTGCTTGAGAACGCCTAAACCCATGAAAAAGTAGCGGGATGGCAACGAATTATTGGGACCCAAAAAGACACCTAACATAAAATCTTTTTACATACAATTTTTGAATATTTATTTAGAGGTGCACAATACCTTGAAGTCCAAGATCCCGTGAAAAAAAAATGTTTCAAAATTAGTTACATGAAACATAGTTTTGGTCTTTGAACAACTGTACTTCAGAAACTATTAGACGGGTATGAGAATTCGAACTGAAGCTAGAATTTGAACAATAGTTTATAACTAATAATTTCGTAGTAGTAATGCTTTTTTTAGAAAAAAAAAAATGTTGCTTTTTAAAACTGTAAATCAGGAATAACATTAAGAACTCAATGGACTCATAGTTTACAAAATTTAGCATACTTTGAAAAATGTGCTATTAGGATTTTTCGTGTTGCTGGTCGTTTTAAAACGAGAGCAAATTTTAGGGATTTTGTTTTAATAAAATGAACTTCCGAGGATGTGCACTTCAACGCTTATAAATATTTCAACCTACATCTTAAGGAATGGGTGTTCCCGTTATATATCTTTGTCAAAAATGAACCATTTTCTTATGGGAAATTAACATACTTTTTAAAAATTAAAATTAATCAAAATTAGATTTTTTGTTACTTCTGGAACAGCTGCCTATTTATGCTCCCATTACTATGGTTAGCAAAATCATCAATTTAAAATCCAAACTTAATATGGTTTACATTTTGCAATCAAAGGGAGAAGAAGCACATAAATATATATAATACATTTCTTGTATTACGTGTGTATGAACTAATAGTATTATTACTCTTAATGAATGGTACAAAAAAAATACGGTTTCCATTAAGCAATATTCCTATAATCTAATTAAAACCTTGTAAAGTTTGGATTTTAAATTTATGATTCTGTCAACCATAGTAATAGAATAGAAAATGGCAAAATTAATCAAAAAATCAATTTTGATTAATTTAAATAATTTTTAATTATAAATTAATTTAATTATTATAGATTAAATAATCGTTTTTAAAAAATGGTTTCCATTAAAGTAATCCAAATAGCTTGTTGTTTTCTCCTTTCGAACTACTAATAACGCACAAAACCAGCGAAATAAAAAGCGGTTTTGAGGTATACTATTTAAAGTGTTCCAATCTTAAACCCGGGAACATTCCCACACATGTAGCCATGAGCATTTTGCTCATACTGAGAAATAAACATCTATATTTCCCTGTTATTTCATCTGTTTTGTTTATAATTTTATCAACCTTCCGTTTTTGATGCTATTGCCGCTTGTTTATGTTACTCCCTCTTTTACCTCCTCACCTATACTAAATTTTGCTCTGCCCTCCTTGCAACGATAATATCAACCATTCCTCCCACCAGTACACTCCTAACGTGACATCTTTTTTCTCTCATTTGAGCATTTTTCTCACCTGGACACCTGCGTTTCCTATTTTAAATCATGATCAAAAGCTTGATCTTTGACTTTTAATGAAATCTGGATTCTTCAGCCCCTGATGGGAGACCACAGTTTACAAATTCAACTCCAAATTACATTAAAGTAATTTTTTTTCATCACATCCAATTATATAAAAAAAATAGTAAAAAACGTCTACCATGAGATAAATGCTCATAGGATACCTTTTAAGGGACCTAAAAGCAGGACACTCCGGCCGGGTTAAGCTTAGGCTTAGGTTATTATAGCTACGAAAAATAATAAATATCGTCGGATAAAACGAGAAATTATAAAAAAATAAATTCACATAAATATAAGAAATGAATATGATATGGAATAAATAGAAATATTTTTTAGTGCTACAGTCCTAAGCTCAGATATAGGGCAATCCTTTATGGTCCGGTCATACTCAAGTGTCCCCCGTACACCAGCAGTTTTCTGCTTTGATATACAAGAGATGCGAGCATTTTGCCATTACTCGGTTAATAAGACCGATGGGACTTTTTAGTGTTCTATGCCCTCTCTGATAAGCCCACCAGTGATCCTTTCGTCATATAGGCTTTTTAAATAAAGAGCAGATTTTTCATAGCTATCCTGAAGTGACTAGATACCTGGCTTGGAATTCCATAGTGTCCAAGTGATGGTCGACTTCACGTCGCCAGTGATTATCTGTAAGGCCTGATTTTGAACTTTAACGTCTAATTTTCCTAAGAAGGTTATTAAGAGTTCAGCTTCATCCTACAGATTAGGCCTTATATATGATTTTTGGATTGTAGTATGTCCTGGGACACTATATATTTAGTTCCTGTCGCCTAATGGCAGGATTTGATCTTCTTTAAAAACATCTTCAAAAATAGGCTTCACACTCACTGACTTGCCATCTATGCAACATGGGTGAAATTGATGGGGACCATATTTTTACGTGCAAATGCCTTTATGAAATCAAGTCAAAAAGCAACTCTTATTGGACTCTCTTGCTGTGAAATAGCCGACTTACAATGGCGTAGAAGAAAAAAGAACCACTACTAAAAGTAATAATTATAGCTTAGTAGTAGTGGAAAGAAGAATTGTGAGAAAATGTTTTGGACGAATGAAAACCAGAAGACAATAGAAATTAAAAAGTAATAAATAAGATATTCAAAAAATAAAAATAAAACAATAAGAAAAATATTACTGTTATTCTGACATATCCATAGGATGGCCAAGAAAAAATATATTCAAGTAACTTTAAAAGAAAATGTCGACAACTGGATTCAAAAGTTCAAGAAAAAGAATGAAATAAATAAATAAGAGTTTTTGATCAGTAAGGTAATGAAAATACTTCAAAAAGAGCGAAACCAAACCTAGTCCATAGTGCCCTGAAGAATGAAGAATGAAGCATTACGGAAAAATAACAGAGTTCTGAAAAGAACGGAGAAGAAAGCAAGCAGAAAGGATGAATTGAAATTGTCACATGTTCCTAACCAGGCCTCAACGTAAAGCAAAAAGAAAAACATAGAAATAAAAATATAAATTTAAAAAATATTAAGGAGAAAAGAATAAATTTTAAAATGTATGTAATTATAACGGAGGCGGAAGAATAAGAGGTTAAAGATGAAAAAGTTAAACAGAAAGTAAACGTAAGATTGAATAAAAAGAAAATATATTCATAAAAGATATAATAATCATCAAATTCTATCGTAGTTTAGATTCGTCCATTTTTATTACAACTAACGGTGAGAGTTAATTATTTAAAATTAAAAAAAACATTAAAGGTACTTTAGAGAAAGCAATTCGAGAAAAGTCCTGCCAGACTATTTCAATGAGGGCCATTTTAAATTTTACTGTTATTACAGACCTTTTAATTGTAAAATTACATAACGAACTTAATCAAATTAGTAGAGCCGGTACAGAGAAAATAGAAAAGAAGTGTAAAATCGAAGATGATAAGTGGCAATCGCAGTGTGTCGATTTAAGCGAAAACGTTTATGCAACTTCCCAAGCATATGCCTACCTTAAATACGAAATTTCCGTTTTGCATTTTCCGTATTTGAGCTGGCCTGACCTTATACACCCACATATAAACCGTTCTGCGAGAATCAGTTATTTTCACTCAGGGGACCATTCGAAAAGCTTTATTCTATCAAAATAACGATATGTTCCCCTTTTTATATAGTTCTGTTTAATATATAAATAACTGAAAGTAAAAATGAAAAAGCTTATTTAAAAAATTTATAATAAATGTGATAACTATTTGTCAAAAAGATTAAGGAAAAAATTTGAATTGACATGGAATGACACGCGCATAATAATTTATTTAAAATCCCATTACATTTACAACATTAAATTTAAATGTTTCACTATAGCCATGAGTTTGTCCTGTGGATTCAGAAGCCCATAGAAGCGGGGTGCACCCAGCCTCATAGAATTTGTACCCATAATTGGGTCAAAATCAGGCGGTCAAGCATGTTTCTGCACAAATAACCTCCGTGCATAACCGCTGGTCTAGTAACAGTAGTTTTGCCAACCCCTGGCGGCTACCAGAGATGCCGCCGCGTACAAACCAAGGTGGGAGTGTCAAGATTTATTTTTCGGGACCGCCGATATAAATATTAACTGCCCCAGGTGGGAATCAAACCCACATTGTTCCGAACCGAGCACTCTGGGACCTACGCTCCAACCCACACGACCGTCACGTTCCTAGGGAAGGTAGGTAGGGTGGTAAGTAAAAGTTTAGTTATGGGCGCACCCCACCACATTTTTTTTCTGTATTTAACCCAACTACATTCTTAAGCAGGAACAATTTTTGTTTTTTTACTCAATATGAAAAATGTACAAATATTAGTGTACATCCTTACATTAAAAGATTAAATGGGACTGTGAAGTATGTACATCCTGACATGAACAATATATATTGAAAATAATAAGAAAACCTAAGAGAATGAATCATAAATCTTATGAAACTGAGCCTATTTACTTACTTAGGCAGAAAAGAGGAATATGATGGAAAGGAAAAGTAATCACGAGAAAAGAAATCCCTTTAGGGGGCCTTCAGATAAAATACGCGGATAAAAAACCGCGATGCTGACATTGTGAAGATCGACCCTAGAATTCGAGGAATAACCATTATATTTATATTATAATCTAATAAATCTCAAAATAATTTTCTTATTAATTGTAATTTTCTATTGTTGACAAAAAATACACTTTTAAAGAAAAACTTTATTAAGAAAAACATAACATAAGAACTGAATGTTTGTTGAAAAACCAACAAATTTCAAAATATTTAACTCTAAATTTTAGAGATGTTTTAGCAATTATTTGAAGTAATAATATATCTTCCTAATAGACAAGCGGTCCAAGCTTGTAATAAATTAGCATAATTATCGTAACGAAAGACTGATCATTAAACCATCAAATTCTTCTCGTATCCAATCATTACAATCCGAAATCCTACGTAAAATCCTCCAATGTACCTTACTTCGAAGCGAACAAAATTAATAATTTATATCTAAATATCCTATAAGAAGCCATTCAACCCTGAACCAGATATCAATCCTTCCATTCTAAACTACTTAGCCACACAACATAGCCGTGTACAAATCACCATGGTTCAATCAGCATATTTTTTTCAAAATACTATATGAGGCCTATATGAAACGAGGGTTACACTTGTTATTTATACAAACCTCATTTCATTAAAGTTAAAATTAATACTTTAAGTTAATCCTAAAAAAAATCTGGTGCGTTGCGTGGATCACATAACTTCTACTTACACTCTAAGGGGAAAATATAAATAACAAACTTTTAGTTTTCTGTTACTAAAACAATGCTTATAGTTAGGGTTTCTCAGGGTGTGACTAATGAATATCCACTTTGTGCCGAATATGACAGAGTAACAAAATATATCAAATCCCTTTACAAAGGGTTATGAACGGACACTTGGGAATTTCCTGTTTTCCAGTCTCTATTTCTCTAGTTTTCTCTCTTAGATAATCATCGAATTATTTCATAGTTCATATTTATACATTCTTCGTTACTATTATAAGTACTAAATGGTTAATTATTTTAAATAAACGAAATTCAAGATACTTTAGAGGAAGGCTTTTTTGAAAATTAGTCCTGTCAAACTATCTCAATTTGGATAAGACCTAGCTGATAAAAAAAGATCATTTAGTTTTATATTTATTATCTAGTTCAATCGAAATCATTCGAACAGTTTTTGAGAAAACCAAAAATATGTGTAAAATCTATAATAAAAAGTGGTATTTCTGGTAAGTCAATTTTAACGAAAAAGTCGCTGTAACATGCCTGCTTTATGCGTTATAATGAACCTTCCCTAATTGTTTCATGTGGACTTATGTATTTCTGGACTATTCCCTCACACACGAGCTGAAAACTGGATATTGACAGACCAGCAAGAGAGTAAAATCTCTGCTGCATTCATGAAGTTTCTGCGAAGAACGGTGGAAAAGACGAGAAGAGATCGTGTCCGAAATAAGAGGATACGCCAGGAACTGGTGATTGCCTCAGTGAAGGAGGTTCTGCAGACACGGCAGTTGAAATGTTTCGGTCATATCATTAGAATGAAGGAACACAGGGACCCCTTAAAGACGATGGAGTACATACCAGATGACAGAAGGGCTTGTGGACGACCAAGGATGTCCTTCCTGGAGTATGACGACAGGTTTTGCAGAGCAAGAGGGAAGCATCTGAGCGAATGCTGGAGCCTGTAGCTGAACGCTTCCCTACGCTGATTGAGCACAACGGGGAGAAGCAAAATAAGCAGTAAATCAAAACATATTTCCATTGAAAAAGCGAATAACATTTTTTTCACGTTAGTAATACTTCCTCTAACTATATGTAAGTATGTGAAAATTAAAATAGGAAATTGTCCTAATAATCATGGATTCATGAAAAAATTTATTTATTTATTGAATGGAATATGGTCCGGGTGCGGTCAAAAAAACTCAAATTAAATAATTATACTATTTTATATTTTATATAAAATAGTATAATTATCTACTATTTGAGTTTTTTTGACCGCACCCGGACCATATTCCATTTATCTATACACACGGTCAATCAATAATCTTCCATTATTTATTTATTCATTTTTCAATATCTCCTTTGGTTTTATATGCTGTATTTTAATTTTTCTATCTTGACTTTCCAGCGGTATATTAGATGCCTATACTGCCAGGGTTATTAAAAAAAAGTTATATAAAGAGTCAGAGTTTTAAATCTCAGAAAATATTTATCTTTTTTTTCTGTCAATGCTAATAATTGAATTGTTTTCTAGTTTATGTTTATCTTTTTTTCGTTGATATTACGCAATAAGATATTGTTAATTATTTCAAATAAGAAAAACTAAAGATACTTGAAGAAAAGCAATTTTGAAAATTATTGTACAAAGAGTTGTCTCCAAACTTCAAAAAGTCTAACGAAAACGAATAGGACTTTCCATACGACTTGTTCTTGAAGTCGCCAAGCCTTGTCATTTGAACAAGACTCCTCCATTTGCGCTAATATGATGATCTAGTGGTTGCTATCTGAGAAACCAACGAGACACTACATGCTTTAATATAAGCTACTTAAGCAGTTTAATGCGTCAACTGAGAACATTTACGTGACTCTCCTTCAGTGAAATAAAATGAATACTTTTTTCCAGTATGATTAGATGTAGCCTACTTACTTCAATTCTGTATTTTTATCAATTTTCATCAATATATTGAAAATAGTCCTTTCGACTTTCCGGATGCAAAATTATCTATAAATAATAGGAAATAAGAAAATTATTTTTCCATTTTTGAAAACTTTAAATGTAACCAAAAATTATTTTATCTGTCCGAAACGTCTAAAGGACTATTTTATTGAAGAAAAATTGATAAAAATAAATAATTAAAGTAAAAAGGCTTTATTCAATCGCCCTGAAGTAACATTAATTGCCTTTGAATTACAAACTACGTAATAAGGAATAATATTAAATGTAATCATATTACTTATAATTTGGAAATTTCTTTATTATA
>NW_027112318.1:0-10681 GCF_000696795.3 Halyomorpha halys | reverse complement strand
TTGAAATTTAAAAAAAAAATCACAGAGCTATAGGATAGTATTGCAACTTATTTTATTTAGGTGTATTATGGTTGCAGAGATGGATAGGTGAGGCCCTAGGACTTCATTAATCCTCAGGTGAAAGGACATAACACGTATCAGTATATGCAAGAAGTAAAAATAAAATCACAACCAACTGATAGTTTCTCTATACAATAAAATAAAAATAATTACTGAATTACTGTTACATTTCAGTAGTGATTTGCACAAATAAAAAAAAAAATCGTAAGAGTCTTGTAATTTATTGGTATTTCAGAGATGACAAATAACGTGAAAACAAATAATCCTCCTATAGCCCTTGTTATATTCAATAACGCGCTTATCGAATACATTACTTTACAAAGGAATGTAAAGTATGACAGAAACAACAGATCTCCTTATTCTAAAGTAAGCCATGCTTCCCAGAGCCGCATTATAACATATGAGAAAAACACCAAGCGCATGAAAAAGATCAATGGAAAACCGTAAACCAACTTAAAAGAGTGGGAAGGGAAATATTCATGATCGAGTGAGATTAAAGGAATGTTTGAATTATAGCTTTGGGATCTCAAGGAGATGACATGTTTCGATTTTGTCTGTTTATTTTGAAAGGGAATTCAAGATCTTGGTCATCAACGCCCGTTGGTTATTGATAAGGTATAGCTGAGGTTGACAACTGAACTGAACCCAAAAGAGCCAACCTGAAATACCCAGACTCCCGAGGCTAAACTGTACAAATTTTAACCTACTTCTAGTTAGAGGCATAAATTTGGGAATTAGCAAACTTAACCTGTAATAAAGATATTGCCAAAAAGTAAAATCATTAATTTTTTAACCCTATAAACACCATAATACAACCAACATTAAAATCAATAAGACTTATTTTTGAAGGTCCATAGTTACTAAACGGTAAATGCTATTAAAAATGGACTTTAACAACAGCCACGGATTTTGCAGTATCTATAATTATAGTCCTATCAATTTTTATAGAAGTGCTAATTTGGATATTTGTTATAGAGCAAGAATTTTGGGTCTAGAACAAATTTTGAACAACTAAAATTATTTTAGAATAGTTACTATTTTTGACACTAATGGACACAGATAGTCTTTGAACATAATACACTTATCAACATTAAAAACATTTTGGTTATATTTAGTTGTCTCCAACCCGACTAACGTAGAATTTTCAGCATCTAAAAAAATTAATTTTTAGAACTTTTCATAGAATTTGTTCTCATTCATTTTTCTATTCAATAGAATATTTTCAATTGAACAACTGAAAAAGAAATTAGTTCCCACCATCTATATAATTCCAATAACATTTCAACTGGTCCGTAAAAAATAATTTTTCATCAATATTGAACGGATATTGTATGGGATCGGAAAGGTAACTGGGCATACAAATATTATTTTACACTTTATAATATTTTATGTAAGGGGAATATATACACTATAGAGGGGCTGTGGAATGTATAGTTCGAATCGAGCTTCATAAGGCCATTACCTGGCTTGTCGTAGATCGCTCTGGAGCTGTCTAATTGCAATGCTTAGAAACAACAACCAAGCTCTATCAGGAAACTAATTTGTCTATATGCTAGTTTATTGTCATTTCAGTTTCTTAGTAAACATTTATAAGATCAAGAATTAAACAAAATGTTTTTTATTCTGTCAAATCTCTGCAGCAAATTTTTATTTTAAAGGGTTAGAGACGGCGAGCATTAGTTTGGGCCTTAGCTTGCTAGAGTGCCTTCAATTTCGTAACTGTAGATCCGCTTATGCCCTAGCGTTCAAATTGTGGTAAGCTTATTGTTTTTGTGTGCAATTGTTTAAATAAATAGTACTAACTAATAACTGGTCATGTTTTATGCTTACTAAGTTTGTAAAAAAAAAAAGAGATAATTATTATTTTCTATTCAATAGTATATTTATTAATTATTAATTAATTAATCATTATAAGTTAATTAACTAATTTAAAACTATAATAATGTGCGTATAAAATTCTTGTTCTCTCTAACACAACTCTAAATAAAAACACGTTAAACTTTAACCTTGTCATTCACACAATATTTATAAATTAATAAATTAATGATGTTTTTATTTTTCTCGATTTTACTTTTATTTAAAAATACTATGTGTGGAAAAATTGCTTATTCACAGTAAAGTTTCAATATTTACTCACAATTGTAAAAAGAGAGAAAAATAATAATATAAGTAGTGATAGAAATCTTAAAAGATTTTTAATTTGCACTGCTTGACAATAGAGTTGAACAAACATTATTTACGATAAAACTACAGTTAAAATTGTCATGGATATAGTATTTATACATTAATGATATATTAAATAGCAACGTTTTATCTATGGCAATTTCAGTAATAATTTTATGTTTACTCAACCATGCTAGCCAATAAATAATAGAGGTCCTACAACAGATATAGATCGAAACACATCAGGTTTTTGGGTTAAGGATAACTTTAAAATCTGATTTTTCTCTATAATAAATTACATTTGATTCAAATAAATTATGTTTAAGATTATTGAAAATAATATGAATTATAATGGAATAGAAACAAACTTTTTTGTAATAATAAAAAAACAAAACAATTAAATTAAAACTAACATTAATTCTCTAAGATGCAAGGCTATTTATTTACTTTTTTTTTTCTTTGTCTATACAGTGATAGATGAAGACGTACTGAGAAAGATTTATTGTAGAATAGAAGTATCGGAACGTGATGTAGCGAAAATAAAATCATATTTACAGAGAATATAGAACGGTTAACTATATTTTTAAATATTTTTGTTTTTCTATTTCCACCATAAGGTTAACCCAAGTACATTGACTCCACTATCATGCTCAGCTGATTTATGTGCAACGGTGCATCAGAGCAAATCGAAAAACATATAAGTATTTTTTATTGCTAAAGACTTCTAATCAGAGCTTTTTGCAGGTTCGTCAATAAGTAATTAAAAGAGAAATCGAACCATGCTAATAGGTGATTCTATTTATAAATCCAGATATATCTAAATTAATCTCTTTAAGCAAATGATCAATAAGATATTGTGAATAAAAGAAAAAGTCAGAAGAGAATTTATGACTTAAATCTAAACGAGTACATAGCATATATACGAGTACATATATAATTTATAGTGGCAACGTAAGTAAGTTGAACCTGCAAATCTGCATGTTTACAAAAAAAAAATAAAATACAATATTATTCAACACCAAATCAATTGTTCACAATGAATATTCAAAATTCAAGGTTGAAACCGTATAAACAAAGTATATTAGAAATACTTGCAAGTTCGAAAAGTTAGCATGAAATTTCTGGAAATACTTTGAAAGTACCTGAAACTGAAATTTATGAATCGCTATTATTATTTTAAAAAGAATATTAAATGAGTGAATATCTTACCTGCTTCGTCGCTTATTACGCAAATTGAATTATCGCTGTACAAACCATTTTATAAATGCGAAACATTAACACCATTTTCACTTGTAGGCAGTAAGTATAGAAAAGAATTAAATCTAAATAAAAATGGAATGAAGGAGAAGGCTTCATAGTAAAAACATTTTTTTTTTTCTTAAGAACTGTTTTGTTACTGATCTCAAATTCATTTGGTTACTCCCTAATACTTTGTTAATTGAAAAAAAAAATATTTGCAGAATCGATAATTTTTACGCGTATTTTATGTTTTAGACGTCAAGGAAACAGTTCATGTAAAGTCTCCGATATACAGAACTTGTGGAAAGGAACGAGAAACAATGACGAAAAGGACTGACCATCATGAAATCTAAATGCAGGGTCATTGTTCCATCCCTGTATGAAAAAGACAGAATTTACCAAGAAACAGCTAACAGAATTTCAGATTTACAGTTATTAATCATTTGACAAGAAGAAGTAGAAAGAGATTTTTTGTTTGTTTTTTTTTCTCGGCCAAGACTCCAATTAGAGTCCTATATTGAAAGAGATGTTAAGATGGATATCTATTGGGCTCTCTCTATACTTAACAGTCCATAAGACGGAGGGAGCAATACTCAATTTTCGTAATCTATTATATGAGGTTGAATGTGCTTAAGTGGCATACCTTTTCTCAATTAATTCAAGGAACGTACATGTTATATCCATTACTTTTAATAAATTGTTTCATTTCGTTCTTATGACAAAAACAAATACAAAATCAAAAAATAGCACTTTTTTTAATTGAACTATATGCCAAGTGAAACTGACCAGTTTAAATAAAATTGGCAGAAAATGTTTTACTGGATCTCATCCCAAAGACAAAGTCCCCATGAGTCAGAATAATAACTCCAGGATCTGGAAGAAGGGGAGGGGTGGAGAAGATGAGTCACTGTTTTCTCCAGAGCTGTCTAAAAGTATGAAGATCGATGCGAAGGTTTTTTTGAATGAAATATCCTAGAGTTTCAGTTCTCCTATATGAAATCATCATCACTTTGAAGTACTATTTGTTTTTATATTATTTATATAGTGATATATTTATATATTGTGTAACAAGGAAGTTTCTAGTAATTGAAATAAGCGACGAACAATATTCTTAAAAGCTGTAATGGAAAAATCAGCAAACCTACCCAAAAATCAACCCAAGACAAAATTGAAGTATTACTTACATTAAACACGTGATTCGTGTCTTATCGGCGAAGATCCAAGTCCTTGTCTGCAGTTGAGTACTAAACTAGCGACTTGCCACCTTGCAACAACACATCCAGTCGACTAAATTGCACCAATGGTTTCAGTATTTTTATTTTTACGAATTACATCTCCTACTGATTGTAATTAAGATCCATTGCATAGCCTCAGCGGTTCAATTTTTACTAATATAAAAATATATTTCTTTCGTATACTTTTTCATTAATTGTTCTAATCATACGAATCTCCACATACTATTTTAATTGCAATAAAATATCTAACAGCGTTCGGGAACTTTACTAACCGACAAAAGCCCTTAATTTACGAAATAATTAATTACCTAAAGAAAAAAACCTGATTATATTTATCAAATTTGATTTATTTACTTTTTTATAATTATAGTAATTACTACTACTTTCTACATTAAATTATTTTAATTATAACTATTACATCAACTGCTATCATATAGTATAAAAAATAATGTTATTAGAAATATATTGGTGATTGAACGTGATAGCCAACATTACCATATGTATACATGAATATGTATATGTACCATATACATGAAAAAAAAATCTATATTCTCATTTCACACCGAATTCAAATTATTATTTAAAATTTGTTAGCCACGCGAGGAGTATGAATAGTAACCTACCACAACACTGGATATATCATCGCTCATTTAGAGCGTAGCTGAGTATACTGTGCCCATCCATCCAAGGAACAAACAGACAGTCACCACCGAAATAGCATAACCCGTCCGGGCGACCCGTTACTAGAACGGTTAATTAGGCACACACTGGTTACTGGATTCTGTAGCTAACGACCCATAAACAGATACCAGCAGGAGTACGATTAAACAAAGGGCTACAACATGACTTCAAGAAAATTACTTATTGAGTTAGCAAAGCCAGAAAAAGTTGAAAGTATAATTCAATAACAGATATTTTTCACTACATAAACACAAAGTGAAACGAACCGAAAAAGTTAATATATCATTGATTAGTTCTACTCCCAATTATGTAAAAGCTTAAATTTACATAAAATCTGTTCCTAAATTCAAAATAATAGTGTATCAAAAGATCAGAGTATTATTTCTAGAATATTAAATTTGTAAATTTGTCGTTAAAATATTGTAAATTGAGTTCCAAAATATATATATGTGTCAAATATTATTTTCAATATTTTTTTTTAGCGTTTCGACTGAATATAATCCGGTTACACCACTCATATGTGTATTATAATGTATTATATGTATGTATGTAATTATATATTATCTCAAAATGAGCTTTCAATTGGGAAAAATATTCAAACCTTTTCATTGTTTATATCAATCTATATTTCATTGCAACTAAAAAGTTGAGATAGGTTCTGTTTTGGAATAAACAAAATTAAATGTACTTCAGCGAAAAATACTTTGCACATACAAGCAAGCCCTTTTACGAGTCCTGTTTTGACTCAGTGTACCTTAAAACGCGAATTTTAATTTTTAGGATCACATTCCTAAATTCTTTGTGCTCTTCAATAATGTGCCAAAGAAAATGTGAAGTTTGGCAGCAACCACAGATTTTTGCAAATTTGTATGGACATCGACTCCTCCATTGCTCCAGATGTGGTGTTCCGGAAACTACCACGTAATAGTAATGACCTTCAATCTCGAGGATACAGGAATTTCCTCACTGAAAACGAATTCCCCGTTCTTATGTAAAGATATAACTAAGCGTTCGTGAGGGTGTGTAAGGAATAAGCGGGGATAAATTATTTTGTAATTGGTGCAACTAGGAAAAGTTAAGAGAAGGAGCCTGGTGTAGGAGAAATTTCCATGAGTCCAACGAATAAAGCAGTCGAAGATAAAAGGATTGCGGATTAGTTTTTTTTTTTTTTTGGTTACTAGAACTTTCATACACTTGCCGCAACTCTTGTTGTCAAAAGTGTAGAGAACAAAAATTAAAGCTAATTATGAGTGATTTATATGTTTCATAATAATAGGCGAAGAATTATTTAAGCTGAAGCTCCACATTTTATTCATGTTATCGGCACATAAGATTGTCAGAACCAATTTATTATGGTAAAAATTAATAAATCATATTTGGCCAAAAAATAATCATAATTTTAAATACAGTGATTAAAAAGCTTTAAGAAAACCTATTTTTCGTTGGAATGGTTAAACTAATTAGGGATGCATAAGCCTTGAAGGAATACATAGCCTAATCCAGGGACAACCTGTGATTATCAGTTTGATAAGCCCAGCATGTCATCAATAATGTCAACAAACACCGGTCTCTAAACAGCCTTGTGTTATGCTTGTAAATCCTCGTAATCCCAAATACACAAGCTTGCGATTTATCCTACAATTTGAAAATATTTTATTTAAAGCTCCTTAATTCGGATTATTTGTTTACGTTAGTATTTTTTTTAAGTAAGTATTCAAAAAAAATAGTGCGGAGAGAGCATCATATAACTTTCACTTGCGAGCCTAATTTTAAATTAATTTTCACTGGTTTCAGAACAGAAACTAAAAACAATTTTAGTAAAATTCACAATCCATTCAATGCTTGTTATAGAATCAATATAGAAAATTCTAAAAATTATTTTATGGAGTTACCCTCTTAATTAAAGGCTCATATGTCAATAAGTGAAATTAAAAGTCATTTATTGAATAACCAAGGTGACTAGAAAACGCTGCCGAAAAGAAAAACCCCTAGTGTATGCGACTGCCAGTTAAAATATTTTTTTTAAAACAGACCTTTTATTTACGTGTTTCTCTTTATTCTACATTACGTTTTATGACTTTCTTGGTTGAATATTATTTTGTCTTAAATCTTTGGCTTTCCAATGATATATAATATGTATATTATATCACTATTCTTATCTCCAGAAACGTCCTCTCAAATTCTCAAAATTCCATATGAATCTTTTGAGCTCAGTTCTACCCCTCACACGTGGAGATAGAGTGGGCTCGGGAATCCCCGGGTCGATTGTGTAAATATTTTATATAAGAGTGTAAATGTGACTAGAGATTATATTATTTTATCATTATGTTATTTTTTTTCTCCATACACATAGTTTGATTATGTTCATTTTGTTTATCCTTCTGTTTGTATATATTTTAAGAAAGACTTATTTTTTTTTCACTCATTTATTTATTTGTATTCTTATTTTATTTTATTTTAGTATGAATGTGATCATTCATCACAATTACCTATTTCCCACAACTGTGTGGCAGATTGTAATATCTACAAATAAATGAAATATAAAAAAAAAAAGATACGTCTTTTCAGCTTGGAAAAAACATTAGTCCTCTTATCTCCTTGAGTTAATTACCAAACCTTTTCATAGTTCGTAGATATCCAGAATTAAGAACTAGTAAATTTTTATTCAAATAAAAAATTAAAGGTATTTCTTTTTAAAAAAACCCATTTAAGCCCTGTTAAACTATTTCAATGAGGATAAAATCTATCTGATATTAAAATCCCATTCAATAATTAGTATAATGAGATTATTATCAAAATATCAGCTACAATAATCCAATTTGCTCTTAAGTTTCTTTTAATCATCCAATGTTTATTAAGGAGACAACATCATCATTTACTAGTCACAATGCATTTCTTTCTTTAGCAAGCTAATTCCCCTTGTCATAAGATAAACCAAACAATCTCAATACAAATACTATCTTTTAAAAATATTTTTCTCCTCTTTTATTAACCACATCAAAAATAATAATAATAAAACCTACTTCAAGTTGATTACAAAATAAAATTGATGACATGGGAAATTGACCAGCAAAAGAAAGAGAGATTTAAATGAACTGCGGCTAGTCAATTACTGAGGTTGTTTCCTTGATGGCCTAAGGACCGAAACATTGGAAGATTAAAATAAACTGTTGAGAGTAGATTAGATCATTTTAGTTGGTGTTATTATTAATATATACCACTCTCAAACAATTAATTAATACATATATTAAATTATTAAGTAGTCTACTAATGAGATTAACTAAAATATCTAGAGCCGATTTTTAGAGAAACGAACAACTGTGAAAATGGATTTATTATAGTGACACATTCAACTTGTCAATTTCAGCGAAAAAGTTGCTCTCACATTCTAGGTACAAAACTCTTAAAAATGCGATTTCAGTTTCGTATGACCTTCTTGAACAAGAGTGTTCATATACAGACACACAGATCATTTTGTGAGAATTGGTTATTTTGATTTAGGGGGCCTAAAAACAAGTATTTATGTTGAAAACTAAAATTGTACAGGATTGTAATACTTCTCCCAATATTGTGCAAATATAGTTAAGGGCCGTTTATAGCTGAGTAAGTTAAGGTGTCATATTTCAAATGGTTCTAATCCGGCCTGAAAGATCGACTTTAATTTGTAGAGCGGTCCAATTAAATGAAAATTTGATTCATATCACATAGAAGAACAGAGTATTCGTATACACTACCCTCCTCGCATGTCTGAAATGACTAGAAAGGGGGTCACAAAATAAAAAAATATTAAGTGAAATTAAAAATACAATTAGTTACTTTTATTTTAATTTTAGGTATTATGAACGATTTTTCAAAGTAGTAGACTTACTGCCGTTGAAATAAGAAAAAAATGTTAAATATTATAAATACTAATAAAAATCGACTCACCCTTCCTCAGCAGGGTAGCTTTACTTTGTGGCCGAGCACCTGAAAAATATTATTATATATTATGATGTATTAAATATTATTCCTGGCTATATAAATAAATATTATTAATGAAATGAATGGTAATTTTAAAAAATAACTTCTGTTATATAAGTAAAAATTACTTTGTGTTTATTTAGTTTAGAGGATTTACCTATTTATAATTATTTAAATTGTGTTTAAGTAATTCACATTATAGTTCAAAACTTTTTACTTTCATTTACATATATATGAAGTACTTACAATGAAATATGATGCTGTTACATTTTAGCATGATAAAAAAATATACTCAGTTAAATTCTCTAAAGCCATTGGTTAAAATCTCTACAAAAAAAATAAAGATTTTTTCAGATAACACCCTTTTTAATTTTTATCTCTGTATATATAGATATAAGAAATATCTATTGTTATCGTGAAAATTTTGAATCTAAATTTTGGACGAAAATACATGTTGCTTGGACGCAAAAAGTCCTCTGCTTCCAAAGAACCAAGTCCCGCAAATTGCGCTCTGTGTTTAATGTCAGAGATGGGCAAAATTAGCTATAATTGAAAATTCCATGGATACCACCCTTTTTCGTGAGTAGGCCATTGGTAAATTGCACATTTAAAACATATCGTATCCATGACCTTTTAGCTATTAGTTTCATAGTTGACCAACTCTGGTTTATGTAAACAACCTTGCTAAAAATCCAAAAGTCGTTAAAAAAAGATTTGACATATTTTAAACGTATGTTTGCCAGGGATATAACAGACACTTTTTGGATATAATCGACTGACCAGAAGTACCACTTTATATAATTGATTTCGATTTTTTTTTGTTTTCTCAAATACGGCATTAACGATTATAATTTAACTCGGTTTATAAATGAACGGAATGTATCAATTACAGGAGGGCGGTTTTACAGACGTAAGGCACTACTAGCTATAAGGATCCAGCTTCGAATCCGACTGTGATTGATAGTTTTTTCGCAATGTAACACTGAAGCCGTGAGTCAACTCTGTGGGTCCTGGATACCTCGTGGGTCCACCAGCCTCATACCTACATCATTTTACCTTTAATTGGGAAAAAATCTGGCGGTCAAGTGATTGTAATAACCGTTGTTTTAAAAACAGTACTTTGTAATAAAGTACTGAACCCATGACTCATCATGGGTCGTAGCTGTTCACATTATTATTATATCAAAGTACGAGCAGATGATCCTTAATGTCAATTAAGTTTTATTCTTATTGAAATAATCCAACAGGACTTAGATGATGAATTTTTAAAATGGGCTTCTCTAAGATATCTACAATTTTATTTATTTGAAATAAGTAGTGAGAGTATGGGGGAGCTGGGACAG
>NW_027112317.1:6447-6807 GCF_000696795.3 Halyomorpha halys | reverse complement strand
ATAGTGTGAATAAAATGGCTGAAACGTAGGAGTGTAAAGATAATAAGAAATTAAAGTATAAGAAGATGGTCAGGGTTGCGGTCAAAAAAAGAACTAATAGTTATAAACTATCGCAGCCAAACATTGGTTATCACATTATAGCAGGTCATTGTGTCTTTGTCAATTTTTATCATTAGTCAATTACCTATTTTTTTTTTTACAGTTACACTAATTACAATAATTAGTTTAAAATTTCTATTTCACCTAAATCATTATATCAACACTACATTGAGTAATATACCTCAACCAAATGATAATAATTCTCAAAAAAAAAAAGAAAACTGAGAATATTTCAACAATAAGGTAATTTAAGCTAGGATA
>NW_027112317.1:5642-5977 GCF_000696795.3 Halyomorpha halys | reverse complement strand
TATTGTAAAATTGTAAATAATTCAAGAACAATAAAATCTCTCTCTCTCTCTCTCTCTCTCTCTCACATGTACATCCACATTTAGAATAAATAATAAACAATAGATATATAAGATTCGAACGGGAAAAGACCGCTCAATTTTTACCAATCACAAGACGGCTTCTTTATCTTTTGTTTGAAATAGGTAATTGACTAATGATAAAAATTGACAAAGACATAATGTGATAACCAACGTTTGGCTGCAATAGTGTGAATAAAATGGCTGAAACGTAGGAGTGTAAAGATAATAAGAAATTAAAGTATAAGAAGATGGTCAGGGTTGCGGTCAAAAAAAGA
>NW_027112317.1:0-854 GCF_000696795.3 Halyomorpha halys | reverse complement strand
ATTAATTATGGATTTTAAATATATTAAAAAATGTTTGTGTTATAAGCAAAATAATTAATAATGAATGTTAATTGAATTGTATTAAAAATGATAAAAAAATTATTGTTATATGATAAGGTGATAACAGAGTTCTAACCTGTTGAAGGTAGGTTCTGTTTTTAATTTGTAAATGTAAGTGAAGGAAAGAAGGAAAGTGTTTAGTAAAAAAGTTTTAAATCTAAGATATAAAATTTTTTAGAAAAAGTTATGTAAGTAAGAAATCTATTTAAAAACAAAATTGTATGTAGTTATTATGATATTATTTTAATGATTAATTTATTTTAAAGATATGACAAGAGCCATTAGCCTGCAATTTTAAGATTTAAAAAAGAAATTACATAATTGTTATATAAAAATAAAAAAACTTTTTGTAGGTGGTATCCTGAGGGCCGAAACGTTGGAGAAAGAATAAAAGTTGAGAGGAAAAAAGGATTAAAATTGTTTTAAATTAAGAATAATTTCAATAAATATGAGAAGATAGTTGGGGTGCGGTCAGAGAATAACACAAATAAGTCAAAAATTTATTTATTAGGGCCAACGTTTCGGCCAGAATTTTTAGCCTTCATCAGGAGTATGGACAAAAAACTAGATAATAACCAATGAAAAAAGGATATATAGAATGATTAAAGTAAATATTTATACAAAATGGAAATTAATAAAAATAATGTTAATGCATCTTTTAAAAATAAATTTCTTTACTTTATTTTTATTAATTTTCAATTTGTACATATATTTGCTTTATTTATTCTATATATCTTTTTATCTGTTTTTTTTCCATTAGTCCTGATAGTACAAGAGCCCAAGAAGAATAAAAA
>NW_027112316.1:1684-24735 GCF_000696795.3 Halyomorpha halys | reverse complement strand
GAAACTCAGGTCGAAACGTCGGCATAAAATAAATAAATATGGTTTTGTTTATTTATGTTGTTCTTTGCTGACCGCACCCCCCGACAAACTTCTCCAATCATTAATCTGCGGTCAACTATCTACACCTCATAAATTGAGAATAGTTATAATTGCAAATTCTATTAGTTATAAGTATTCTCATAAATGAGATTGAACTTATAATCTATTAAGAATCTCACGTTGTTATAAGGAACAGTTTCTTGCAATAGAACGTATTTACAATAACACACGAAATTAATGCTACCTTCCTTGTTTACTAACATAATTACATCTCTAAGAATATATGACTGTAATTAATTACTTTCAAATTTTGAAAAAAATATTTTTAGGACTTATCTCCTATTTGTTGGGAATGTTTAACTTGTTCTTTACCCTGGGCACTTTACTGGGACAAGAGCGGTCAGGTTGATGTGGTCCTGGATAACCCTTGTTATTTATGTGCCCTGTCACATTCAGTTCAAGGTTGCTTCGTTCTTGTTGTACCTTAGCTACGCCTTTGTCATTTTTCGGGGTTTTATTACTTTTGTTGTTTTTAAAATTCTTTTTATTTTTTGTTGCTAAAGGGATTTAATATTATTAGAAAAGATGATCAAGTTTTTCGTTATACGTAAATTGATAAATTGTGTTTGTAATTTCTCTTGAAAATTTTAAAAGGAATTTTTTTTTCTATAAACTACATGAAATTCGCTATACTTCACAAGTCTTTATGATTTTGACTCTAAAGCTTAACAGGATCTTGAGAAGTTGAATCCAAGAACACATCAACTCCCGTATGAATTGTATAAGTGTTAACAATAAATCAATACAATATATATCAATAAACTACTGAAAGTTATTTGATGGGATTCGCTGAGATTTACAAATATTTTAATTCTACAATTTTGATATCATTGTTGAATGTGATTTGTAGATGCAAATTTTGATGTAAAGCACATGGGTCACACAGATAGCATTCACAGATAGCATACACGTGACATCTGTGTATGTAGCTAGAATAGTTTACTATATAAACCATTAGGAATTCTACCTTGAGTACTTGTGTTCCTTTAGTTACGTTCCGTTGACTTATAGCGGCATAGTTATGATCTAATTAGAAGGTGTGTCAATAAGGTAGAAGCGGAATAGAAGGAAGTATCACGGGTAGAGAAATTGATTGATTGTAAAAATGATTGATTGTAATAACATCTCAGTTTTAGGGCGCCAAACTGGGCCAAAAGCCTGTTCAACGGGGAGAATAATCTCCGTACAATACATTCATCCCATGACTACACTGCTGCATGCTTTAACACCTCATTCTACCCATTGTAAAATGAGGTGTTAGAACTGATTGTCAAGAATCATATCATTTTTATTATTATTAATTTCCAAGGATCGTGAAAATAAGTGGATGGTTGTACAGCAAGATGTATGAGAAGATTGGAAGCCAAGGATACAAATGACAATCTACCTGCAGGTGTTTTGTTAATTAACTAATATTTATTAATAATTTCGAATTTTATCAATACAAGAACCTGAATTTGATTTCAGCATACGTGGAAAGAAAAAAAATCATCTTATTCGCAAAATTGTCACATGTAACACTTGGCCTTCCCATCTACCCATATGTTGGTGAGAAATAGAATAGGGAGCTTTTTAGGCTATGGTTTTTGAAAATAGGATGTGGTGAAATCATAAACATTTTCATTTGTTTCTTGTTTATTATTTTTTTAATATTTTTTTACAACTCCTCTAAGAACATTAAGGTAAACATTTTTTCTATTGTAAAATTAAGATATAATAGAAAATTTATTTTATTAAAACTTACAGGACCTTCAATTTGCATTATTGTTAAAGTAAAAAATTCTTTGAGTTCAAATAAAAATCAATGAAAACCTGCAATATTTATTTATATGACATTTAAATCAACTTCTTGAGATTTTCAAGATTGATCGTTTTATCATTATAAGACAAATAAATTATCATTGATAAGATTCATCATATACTATATTTTATAATATTTATTAAATCCTTATAATTTGGATTATTAGATTGGACAGATGGCAGCATCATGTCCCAATCTTTATTAATAAAGTAATTAATAAATACAATTTTTCAAAATTATTGAGGTGAAAAAACTTCCAAAATGAATATAATCTATTCTATATTTTTCATTGTACAACGTTTCGGGATAATATTCCCATACTCATGCATCTTTACAATACTAAAATTAACAATTTTTATCTATGTTATATGTGTATATTTAAAATTCTTGTTATCACATTTACCACATATTATTCATATTTTCAATTTATATATTGAAATCATATCATCTATGTAATCACAGATTAAAATTGTTCTATACTACATTATTTAAATTAATGTCTTTCACTATTGATGCATTCATTATCTCTGTAGCACAAACCAATGCTCTATATACTTAGACATTACCTCTTTGGACTATATCAACATGCCCAATATTTTGTTTTATTACCTCCTTATTGATATGTACAATTTTAATCCATTGTGTAATTTAAATTAAAATAAAACATAAATATACAGTTTTACATATTACTATACCGACATAGTAAAATTTAAACCATTTTAGTTATTATCAGACAAAGAATCTAAAGGACAAAGTACTATTAAATATATGACTTAATGCAAGCATTATTAATAATAACAGATATGAATTCATTATTTATTCTTGTACATGACCTTTTAGAATAACATTCCAAGAATATGAGGTGGACATCGGTACAGTAAAAGCAATTAGAAAAAAACTATAAAAATATAATAAAAACGTCTGTCTAGAATATAGGTCAGTATAGCTTCCTCGGTATTTCTGCAGGTAAGGTACATGATAACTTACATTTCGTGATTTAAGAATACGTTTTATCTATTATTGTTTTTTAAAATGTGTAGGGTTTGATATTAGGAGGGAGTGGGAGGAGGGTAGTGAGAATTGGTGAAGACACACTCTCTTGGGCCGGTCTAAATATACTTCTATAAATTAGTAATTTGAGGATGAAAGAAAGGTTAGCAGGCGATTAAGTCTGTAAGCCTTTAGTATTACCATTTTTTTGTTCAATTAGATTTGTCGTTTATTTTTTTTCGTACAATTCTATCAAATAAATTAGTACATCATACAACATAATAGGTGAAATGTATAATAAATGTTTTTACTGAGTCTTCTCCCTTTGATTGCCTTGTGGCATTATAAGGTGTTGATATCAGTCCAGCTAAGGTGATATATTCTAGCAATAGCCAAATGCTACGTCACGGAATTGATGGAATTTATCGTGTGAGAATAAAATAAAAAATTAACATACATATGAAAAAATGAATCTATGGGTGGAGCCGTGATTGAAACATGCACTTTTGCATTTATGGTAAAGCGAACGTAATGAGTGAAATTTGATAAAAATGAGTCTAGACTATGGTAACAATAATCCACAACTCCATGTTTGGACCAAATCGGATATTTTTTAAAAGTATGATGAAATTTATAAGGGACTAACACCAACCCTCATTATCCTTGGAAAACTCGTCAAAATCAGGTCAACTTTTCGTTAATTATAAATTATAATTTTTTAAAAATAGATAATTTAATTTCTATCCATTTTAGTATCAACACATTTTATTTTTCCTATAAGTCCGACGTCTCGGCCGATCCGGCCATCCTCAAGGACAATCTACTTAATACAATTTTGGAATTAAATGATTTAAAAACTCAACTTCATGCAGGCTATTCTGCCCAGGTCAAAACAACAATTTCTAATTAGTCAATATTCACATTAAAATCATTTATCACAGTCACTATTTGTTAAAACTTTATCACAACCAGTGACTGTGATAAATGATTTTAATTTTGGTTTTAATGCGAGCATTGACTAATTAGAAATTGAGGTTTTGACCTGGGCAGAATAGCCTGCATGAAGTTGAGTTTTTAAATAATTTAGTTCCCACATTGTATTAAGTAGATTGTCCCTGATGATGGCCGGATTGGCCGAAACGTCGGACTTAAAATAAAAATAAAATGTGTTGAGACTAAAATGGATAGAAATAAAATTATTTATTTAAAAAAAATTAACTAGTCTCAATAAATTGTTTAAGATTATAAATTAAATAAATTATAATATCCGAACATTAATTTGACTCTTGACTAGGAGACACGAAATTTATTCCATGATGTCTAAATCGTCAAATGCGATTGAAATTTTAGATTCTAAGGGAATATTTTTTTTTTTTATATCCAGAATGAATATAAAACTTTCCTACTTTCAGTAAGCAAAAATAAAATTATAATAAATCATAATGATATTATTTTTCAGGCATTAAACAAAAACAAATGGATTTCTGGTTTTAACAAATTGATCACAAATGAAGTAATTCTAATTAAAAAGTACGAATAATGAGTTCGTAATTAGGTTTTTAAAACTTTTGATTGTAAATTAGGGATATAAATTTCGATCATTTTGGAATTGGATGTACAGGAATTGATATAATGCATGGGATTTTAAGAAGGAAAGGTCACTAGGACGAAAGAAAGTAGGAAATAAATACAGTTTTTTGTTTATGACCATAAGAAAGTCCTATAAATATAGATTTCGAGATAATTTTACCTATAACTTTCAGACCTTTAGGCAGCCATATGAATGCATTAATTTGCCTTGTACATAATAATAAATTGGTGTAATTTAATAGAAATATAAAAACGCATAATTTAATATAATAATTAAAATAAATACTATTAACAGATATAATAAAGAATTTTCAATCTTTGGCTTACTTTATCTGTGACCATATGTTGCAAGAGATCATCAATCAGTCTGCAGTTATCGCCGTCGCCCTCCAGCGACTGGAACAGGACACAGCGTGTAAAATTTGATTCTGTCACGGTATTCCAGGGCTTCTGAGGGTCCTATTTTCGTTCCGAAGCTATTAAAAAATATATACATCGTGACGATAATAGTCATTATATGGAGTATCGAGACTCGTGTTCTGTTTTCACGAGACATGACAGCGAACGGCTTGAAGTAACCTAGGTCCGGGACGAGTGGAGGGAGTGGAGAGAGACCAGTCCAATCTCAGGCGTCGGCAAGGCAGCTAAGGATTGCTCTGTCCAGGTGAGCCGAGTTTTTATTATATCTTTCACATCTGTGCTGCATATGTAGCCTAAAACTCTCCGTCCACATCGTATTTCTCAAATTATTGTATATACAAAAATGGTGAAAGAAAGGTCAACGTATTAAAAGCACTAGTAAAAATTCCGTGTCTTATTCCGATGTTTTCATGGTTTGATAGGTGATTTTATATAAAGTATGTTAACTTCGACTGTTTCATTTCCTTTTGTATTTACTTCTTCATTGTGTGAATCTTAGTTTTTGACATCCCATCGTCATAACTGTTTTTGTAGTAGAGACATAAAGTAGAACCTATGCGTTCCTTTATGTATGTAGAGAAAGCAATATCCCGAATGAACAGATTATGAAGAAACGAATTAGAAAAAATAAGTGGAAGCTTTATATATCTAGCATAGGATGTACCTTGAAGATCGGATCCCAATGAATAAATTACATTTTCTAAAGAATTCAATGCTTCACCTAAAATATAGTTGTTTACGTTCATGTATTCTTCTAGAACTTATTGAGACTTTCATAGAATTACTTTAGGAACTTGGTGCAGGTGGATGAAGGAAAGTATACAAATACTCGAATAAACTATTTATTTGTAACTAACGTTACCCACCACTTTGAATTCATTCTACATCTACCAGGATTTAGCTACCCTGATGGAGTGAAAAGTTAGTTACTATTGGTTTCTTCTGGTATTTTCGTACCTGTCTTCTTATAATTGATTACATACGGCCAACTAATAATCTTCCAAAATTAACTATGGAATTTTATTAATTTAGCGTGATCATTTGACTATTGAAATATACACTATGCTCGTAAGAAGATACTTCGATGCACATGTACGTATGCTTTAATTGTGCAAATACCAGTAAATAAGGAACTGGTGAACGTTTCACTAGTACAAGCGACGAAATCACGGAAATGCATACCAAAGAGAATACATCTTACACCAACAAATAAAAAAACAACAACAAGAAACAGCACATCACTCCAAGACTTACTACTCACTGAATGATGACTGATGCTTGAATCGGCCAAATGGTTACTTGTTAATTATTTGCTGGAATTTCAGAGACATATAACCTTTTTTACAATTCTAATTCTTTTCATCTTTGTATTTTTAAATTAAAATGAAAAATTGATATAAAAATATTTAAATTAGTTTAAATTCGGAACACTACAAAATATTCTGAAGTGTTTAAGATCCTAATTGAAAGTTCCTATTCTCTGAAGTAATTGATACGTTTTTAAATATTAACGTTTTGACATATTGATTATGACTATATCCCTTATTAACTATATGACTATAAACCTTACATTCCTGAATTTTTCCGAAAAAAAGACATGCAAGCTGCACACATATGAAGCTCAAGATCAGACCGGATTAATTATTTATTAATTAAGTGATCCCTAATTTTTTTCAGGAGATGACCAAAATGCATTTTGAACTAGAGCTCCCTATATTTAAATACTTAGACTCTTTGACTAATTCCGGTTTTATATCCATTTTGTTTAATTAAGTTATATCCTATATTATATAATCAAACGAATACAAATATTTTTTATGAAAACATTCGGACGACATTCCCCAGAAAGGAATATAAAAAAAAAATTGCAAAATATAGGTTAATGGTTTATTATCACTCCATTTCCAGTTGAAAATATTCCAAGTGACTTTTTCAGTGCGAAAATACTGAAAATTAACCATCTGTAACAGTATTAGTAAATGTCGACTATCTTAGCATAAAATAGGAATCCGTACATATTCTGTTAGTTGTTAATTTTTTTTAAATTTACAATATATCGCTGCTTTGCTTGAATAGTGGCATATCTTTTAAAAAAAAAAATTGTATTTCAATTCTATAGATTGTTTCGTAGACTGTGGTTACTTGTTGACATTCCTACTAAGAATAATTAAACAGTAAAGAAAAAACTTCTCTATAGTCTTTTTTTTTTTTTTTTTTTAGAAATGTATCACTGCTTTGATTGAATAATAGCTCTAGAAAAGCAGCAATTTATAGTTTTAATTTGTAAATAATAGGCAATTAGCTATAAATTTATTGTTGCTGTTCATTTACTATGTAAATTGATTTCTTTCGGTTTTATTTCGCCCATTTCATATTATTTTTATATTTAAATTGTTATATCAATCTATATTTTTAATTACAAATTAAGGCACAATTATTTTATCTTGTTGTAGTTGGTAATTTTAATCAACAATTTTTTTTTTTAATAACTGCTTCAAGTCATAAAGCCTGTTGTAATCACTGTAGTTTATGTCTGTATAAATAGCTTCAATTTATGAGCATTTGTTTTTATAATATATTTTATGTTCAGGTAGCTCATGACACGAGGAAATGGGATGTACAGTAGCCAGTACCTTATAGATTACAGTAGCCAGTACCTTATAGAAATGGGATGTACAGTAGCCAGTACCTTATAGCCCGAATAAATACGCCGTACGGCAGTTTTATTTTTAAACTTTCCTTCGCTGAAATTCTGTATGTCGGTATTTCGAAGATAAGAAGATAATTGTTGTCCCGAGGGATAAGCCGTTAATCCAGGAAAAAAAAATCACAAAGATAATTCATCTTCTGTGATTTTAATTGGGTTCTCCACACATTAAAGATTTATTCCGACCACTCCACTACTATATTCTGACATCCTTGGTAGGATTTATATTCGGTGCAAAACTTACAGCCATGATGTTTTCTCATGTTAAGTTGGTATTGCAAGCAAGCATTATTTAGTCTATGTTCAAAAATTCTAGTCATTAAAATATCCATTCTTGTCTGATAAAACATACAAGATTTTTATTTTTGAATTAAAAAATAATATAATTCTCGTAACAATAAAAAAATTAACAATGTTTGGCATGCTTTGAGATGGACCCTGTTCTATTATATAGAAGTAAATAAATTTTAAAAAATAATTAAATTAAAAGAAATTTATTTTATTTAATATTGGTACAGTGTTGCCAAATGAAGAGTCAAAATGCGTACAGATCTATTAGAAGTGTATTCGTTTAAGGATTTTTATCTGTCGTGTTGGCTATACTGCTGATTAAGTCGCTGTGTTATCAAATCTGTTGTTTGATCAATATTTAATTATTTTCCTGGTATAGCTCTTCAAGATTTTGCGTTTGAATTTTTCATTAAAAAAAACAAAAAAAAAAACTGTATTCCTTTAGTAATATATGTCTGATAGTTGCATAGAACCGAAATATAAGGTCCTATTATAGAACTTTTATAAATTGTTTTCTTTTAGGATGCTTAAGAAATTATATTTATGTCTCTGATTTTTTTTTTTTTTTTTTTATTCTGTAATTTAGTATATATTTTTTGAACTTCAAAAGAGTCACCACAAACGTTCTGATGGAGCATTTTCTGATTAGAGTTTATAATGGTCGTTTATATGAGTAGGTGGAAGTTCAAGAAGTATAAATTTTACAAAGACTTACTTAAAATCAGAATTAACTAGTAATTATTGATAACTTAACAATTTTGTCAATACTAAACCGTAAATTTAGTTTAGGCACAAGTAGTTAACAAACATAAAAAATCTTACTTGCAAAATTTTCACTTGTACCCCTTTCCTTCTGACCCACCTAATTATAAAATTTGATAAAAAAGCAGTTTTGACGTAAAACTTGACAGTTCCCGTATAGTAGTGAGGTACTGTCCCGTTAAAATTCCCATTTATTCACCTTGACGATGAACTATCACACCTAAAGTATCTTATTATCTTTAATGGCGATTGGGCGGGAAAACATTATCCTCATGTGATTTTGTGTTTTCAATATTTCTTAATGTGATAGATTCCATACATCGTTTTGACTATATCAACTTGAATGATATGGTAATATGATAACTGTGTAATGATAATTTTACCATCTGATCGTCTCCAGATTTACTGTCACCATATAGACTACACAAAAACTATTTATTGTTACTAAGTTGAAACTTTTGTTGACCGTCCCCGGACTATCTTCCACTAATCTACTTCATAGGTCAACTATCTTCTTCCGATCCTTTAGATAGATAGTTCTACTACAATCTGCAATCCTTTGTTTTTTCTTCATGTCAAAATTTATTCAAGCCTTTGCAATATTTATTTCTAAACTATAGCATATCAATCTGTGTGTGTATTCCTGGTCTAATCGTAAAAGTTTACATTTATTTTGTCGTTTGAAATTTTAAGGAATCGGTAAAAAAAAAAAAAAAAAAAAAAGAAGAACTCTAGTTTTTCAGTCATTTTAAATTTGTGCATTTGCCGTTTTTTACTCCCTATGAGAACCCTCTTTTAAACTCCAGAAATGATTTATGTAAGACTTGAGTTGGTCACAGTTGACTCGTAAGCGCAATGTTTTTAAAATAAATCTTGTAAGTACATTCAAAATTTAACTCAACAGCATTCAAATATGTTCAGTCAATTAAAATTCCTTGTTTACTATGGTATGTTAATGAATTGTGCAATTTTTTGTTGACTTCCACTTAGTTATTTTTTAAAAATGCCTTTTTTTTATAATATTAATTTATATAAAATCCTTTGTAAACAAAGAGCCGGGAATAAGCTGAATTTCAAATAAACTCTCCAGGAGTTGAATATTTGAAAAAAAATATTTTAATATATTAACTGGTATGGAGATGAAAATGTTTGAAAATAGCCAATAGAAAAGACCAAATCGTTACAAATATGTGAAATATTTATAGATGTAGAATACAATTCGGCATTTTAAAAAGTGTCTTGTATAACTTATTTGATAACAATAATTCTCCTCGGATTTTATTAATTTTTTTTAATCGCTAATTAGTCTTAAACTACGTATTAAATTTTTTTTCCGCGTGAAAAAGCAAGCCACCATCATTGTTTTGCCATTACGTCATTTCGGCATAAACACACACTAAAATTATCTATTCAGGACAAGTGTTATTTTAATTTATATCTTTTTTTTTTTTAATATTTCTTGTTGTTTAAGTAACCATATATTATGAGTTATATTACTGATCGTTCTTGTTGAGTACCTAATTGTAAAAATACTACAAAGACGCCATAAAAGTGGTTTATCCATGTGCCAAAAGATGTCAAAACTAGAAGTATTTGGTCAAAGCTTGCTAGAAGGGTTTCAAAAACATATTTGAATCTAAATAATAGATTATCATTTTTTTGATGATCACTTCAATGTAATGCAAGGTAATAATCGTAAGCTATTTACAGGTTTTATTTATTTTTTGAAAACGATATAGAGAATTATATTGGATACAAAATAATGGGTTCAGTGAAAAAAAATAATACTAAACCCAGACCGCAGATCATCTAGCATTAGATACATTACAATCGGTATTAAGAAAATTGTTTGAAACTGAGGATCGGCAATACATATTATATTTTTAGTAAATAAATTGCAATTTAGAATATACTCACACTGAAGTTTTGACATTATTAAACTTTGCAGAACAGAAATCCGGGTTTGTTGCAAATAATTTAGCCAACATCAAAGCACCCACCCCAGAGGAATATATACTTTCTGCTTTCATGAAACCGTATTCCATGGTTGTTATTAAAAAAAAGTAATGAAAATTTTTTTAATGGCAAATACGTAATAATAAAAAAACTGTGAATCGCTAAACCAGTATTGTTTCTTTATGTCTAAATCTTCTGTTGGCACATAGATTATTTTATTTCTTTTAATTAACTTAAAAATTAATCCTGTATCTATATTAATTAAAACATACATAATTAGGTTTCTAAATTGATTGGTAATGTTAATAATATTTAAAAAACTGTTTTTTATGGCGTCAAATACCCTATTGTGATTATTATATACTTTTATATTAAAATAGGTGAGGTTAGTGTGGTTCAGTTTTTTTTTTTTCAATATTTTTTATTAACATTCATATATATAATTTGTAATAAAAATTATTGTAAAACAGAGATGAGTTGTACTGAATGTGTACTAGTAGAGCACAGATCTTACTTTCGATGGGGGAAGCTGGAGATTTCTTCTTCAAGCCCATTCTTCCCTTCTAAGGAAGCTAGAGTTTTTTCAGTAGTAATGTCTTCTGGCTTCTTCACTATTTGACCTTGCCGGGTAAACGTTGGAGGCACATTGCTACCAGTGCAGTCCCTGGAAACGTGAACTTGGATCGACAAATCACCCCTTTATATTTATTCAACTTATAAACTAGTTTAATTATTATTGATTATATTAGTGATTATGTAATATACATTATTTTTTACTATATTTACATTTTAAAATATTTTTTGACCTTTATCCTTCGAAATTTTATGTAAGATACAAAACCCCTGTTATCCGTGGTAATGATGAGTATGTAGGTTCACGGATAATCTAAGACCCCAGATAATCGAGAAGAGAGAAGCATAAACAAAAACATTTTATTGACCTAATGTGCAGAAAATCACTTTTATTAAAACAAACGTTTATGTACATAAAATTATTATACACCAAAATACATAAGAATGCATGTTTTAACATATGTAATGAATTTTCATTTAGAAAAAAATTCAGTAATTTCAGTTTGTTTTTTGTAAACCATTTCTTTTCTAATATCAGTTTTCATTGCAAGTAGCCAGATAATTCTACCATAATCACATATACCTGTTCAAAACAGTTTTTAGTAGAAGTTCCGTTGTCTGGCAATACTTGCTTGTGTTTTAATTTATGATCTCCTGAAGACTCACGAAATATCATAATAGTAAGTTGTTCTTTGGTAGATTTGTGACGAGGATATTTTTCGGATTGTGCAACTAAAATTTATAAAAGAAGCATTTTCCAAAACATTCCCGAATTTTGATCGGGAGTAAAATTCAATTTTTTGATTAAATAGTTAAAACTTTCAATAAGTAACTTGGCTGCAACATTATCACCGCTAAGTTGAGTTGAATGGTCAACTGCCTGTTACCGTGTTTTTTTTTTTAATTTGTGGAATCATCCTTGGAAAGTGGACAGTGGCTCCTCAATATTTAGGTTTTCATGAAACCAAATTGCTTTTTCACTCCCTATTGACCCAGAAATATGTAGTTCCTCATCGCGTTTTTTCATATACCATCGGTAGATGGCTTCACCTACGTCTTTTAATGTGGAGTTCTTCATTGTTTTACTAGATCAAGAAGTTTGGGCCGATTACGATACAAATTCGAAATTGTCTTTTTCCTTCTTCAAAATATCACGATCAGTTTGCTAGCCAATTCCTGATTAAGCAGACCATTTTTAACTCTTTCATCTTTTTCTACTCAGTTAATAATATTTAATTTATGTTCGCGCATTAAAACGACATGTTTTCTTATTTACGTCATTCGTTCGTATTCAAACGGAGACTAAAGCTTATATTTTGTCCTGTAAGACATATATACACCCATACAGACAATATAGCAACCAAAAAAAAAACTTTCAAAATTCTGACTCAAAAACGAACTAAATATCAATTATAATTTATATATAATTATTATACTCGTACATATTTTAGTAATAAAATATGTAATTATAAAAATTAATAAAATTAAACTTTACCTCAGAATAAACTAAACTAATAAAATTAAAATTTACCTGGGAATAAACTAAACTAATGAAATTAAAATTTACCTCGGAATAAACTAATCTAATAAAACTAAAATTTACCTCAGTATAAAAAAAATTAATAAAATTAAAATTTACTTCGGAATAAACTAAATTAATAAAGTCAAAATAAGCTTATAATGAGTTTTATATCAAATTAAAAAAAATATATAAATATAATAAATACAATTTTTTTTCTTAAATCTGTTAATTAAATTTGTTACATTAAATATTTATTTAAACAGATCTATATTTACGATGTTAACTAACCAACGTTATGTTGATTTTTCTAAAATAAATTTCCTGACCATTATATTTCTGTTTTATTATAAAAAGAAAAACCTACGCATTATCATTAATACATACAGTTGTATATGTGTCAGAACAAATATGAATCCTTTAAGATCTAAGCTTGAATCTAAAAACATTTATTTGAAAAACGAAAAGAATTTATTTTTATTCAAAGAAATTATTAGAGCTCTGAATCTCAATTAAAACAATTAAATATTACTAGTTAAAAAAGAAAAATGACTACAAAAATAATCCATCGTCATGATGTCAACCTCTCCTGATGATTATGATATCAAAATTGTTTTCTAGTTTAAATTGTTATTATTCATTGTTTAGTTTTATGATCAATGATTACTTAATGTCGCTCTTTTTTAATGGGCTTAAGTAATTCTGTTCGCTGAACCGATGATTTAGCCAGTAAGCCACCGGTTTTAGTTTCATCGATTATTAGAAAAATAATTATTTTAATTAAGGTATAACATCAACCAGATCTTAAGGATTTTTTTAAAAATTAAAGAATTAAAAAGTATTCACAAAAAAAAGAAAGTAAAAATTAATCATGTGAAGTGAAATCGTACACTTCTAAACTAATTTAAAATGTATGTTGGATAAATACAAAATAAAAAGAATCGAAAATATTTTAAATAATAAAATTGAAGGTGGCTTTGAGATCTTTAGAAATGTTATTGGAGTTCTATCAATGGATAGATTCTCCGACATGTTTGTATCATGTCATTTTATCACTTACAGCAAATTTAATTGTTGTATATATTTTTATACAACTCTAAATAACAATAAATAAATTATTAAAATAAATAATAAAATTGGAGATCTATCAATGGATTCTCCAAATGTCTGTATCATGCAACTGTATAACTAACATCAAATTTACTAGTCACACATATTTTTAATGTAGTTGTAAATGTGTATAAATAATTTATATAAAAAAAAAAAAAAAAGATAATTGAAGTAAAGGAGTGAGATGAATGTAAATGACAAATCGTTTCATCACCCAAATCATCAAACTAAATGTGGTGTTTATAATTAAATATTTATAGACTTAATTTACATTTTATGATTATTTTACATAAATCTATGAATATTTTAGTAGCTACTGATTTGTCTACTGATGTATATGCAGCAACGTTTGGAATATTTTAAGATTTAATAAAATAAATTATTCTTTAATTTTTAATCAAATTTGTAGGATATTGAAATTATTCGAACAGAATGGAATTGAACTTTAAAAAATCTCTTATTAATAACATTAAAAATATAAATTAAAATCAGGCCTATACTGAATCGAAAATAAAAAATTCTCCAACAATATCAACCGTATTTGTAAAGTAATAAGTATTTAAATTCATTACAACTTGTCACATATTTGTAAAAATATCACGATACTTCAATTTTTTTTTTATTGAATCATACCCATTCATGATGTATTGATTTTTTCTATTTTTATTAAATCTTTAATTTAAACAAATAATAATGGTTAAATTTGGTTTTTACTTTCACTTACCTATATTTAATATGAAAAAATATTGTGCTCCTGAAATGCTTGAGTCCAAATAACCAAACAGCCCTGCTCAAAAACGAAAAGACGTACGAAAATGAAATTTGTTATTAAATAGAAGTATATGGCTAGGGTCTGACAGTAACATTTGCAATGTTATCGACCAACCAGAAGTGCCACTTTATAGATATGATTTTCTCATTTTTTTTTATTTTCTCAAAAACCGCTCAACCAATTTTGATTAAACTAGTCATGTCAATGTACAATTTAATGGTAATCGATTTCAGCCAGGTCTTATTCTTATTGAAATAGCCTGGAAGGGCTTAAATGACGAATTTTTAAAAACTCTTTCTCTAATTTACATTTAATTTTGTTTATTTGAAAAAAACAAAACAAATAGTTCTCATTTTTAGTAATAATAAACAGTAGATAAATACAAAATTTCAAAGAATTTTATGAAAAACTAAAGAAGATAAGAGGAAACATTTGGGATATCTGATTCGAATGGTAAAAACCAAGACTATTACATGATCTTTCCCGATTGCATTTCGGCATCATTTTTTGTTGAACTGATATTTATGGCAGAAACAAACTTAATATTCGTTTTTCTCACCTTGAAGAAATCTTAAATACGAATTTTTATTGTAACAGAAAAATAAAATTAGTTTGTCAATTAATTAATTTAATATCCAAAATAGTCTCAACACTATATATTTATTTATTTGTCCTACGTTTCGGCCCTCCCAGCCATCCTCAGGGACATCTTCAACATAAATTTCCTCTCACATTAATTGTTTTCTCCTTGCAGGCTATATTGCCCAGGTCAATATCTTTATTTAAGTCAAAAACCTTTCTATTTAAAATTTTTAAAAAACCCTTTCACTTATCTATTCTATAATATTGTCCACACTATAAATGGTATGAGTATGGTGTGGGTTTTTATAGTGTGGACAATATTATAGAATAGATAAGTGAATGGTTTTTTAAAATTTTAAATAGAAAGGTTTTTGACTTAAATAAAAATATTGACCTGGGCAATATAGCCTGCAAGGAGAAAACAATTAATGTGAGAGGAAATTTATGTTGAAGATGTCCCTGAGGATGGCTGGGAGGGCCGAAACGTAGGACAAATAAATAAATATATAGTGTTGAGACTATTTTGGATATTAAATTAATTAATTGATAAATATTACCTGGTCTCAAAAAATTTTGAAATAATATAATTAAAATTAGTTTGGTCATTATTTTCGCATTCCTTGGTCTTAAGATTTTTATTTGCTCGAAAATTTCGAAAATAGTAATAGCTTCAACACGAGTTCACCAATCTGCACAAAACTTGGTGACGTCTGTAGGTTGGTTAGTGAATGTAGAGTTATAGAGTGAATGCGCGCACCGTACCGTATTTTTAAGCCAAACGTTTTCTTCGATTACTCAAAATTTAACAAAGGTTTAAGTTTAAGTTAACAAAATTTCCCTCACTTGTGCTTTCTAGAAATCTTTGCAACTTTTAATTTTATATTCTCTTTGATAATGACATTTTTTCTCGATTTCTCAGTTAAAGCAAAGCTTTCCTTGTTAAGATAAAAATATATTATTTTATTAATTATTATCAACAATTATTAATTATTTTTAGAAGGAAACGAAAAAATATTTGAAAAAAGATCGGTCCTATTGGTATATTGTTCAAACAGTTGATGTGCCGTTAAACGTTGTGTAAACCTTACAATCACCAACTCACTTAAGGTGAAAGTTACTGTTATGTAGATGCAGATTAGTTCTGTAAAAGGTTTGCAACTGTTTACATTTGGATTCGTCACATGAAGATCTTTTACGTAAATTTGTAATCAAGCTGTTGCAAATAATCCCGTTAAGAAAAAAGGAAAAAAACATTACTTGTTAATGTTTTCTGGAACTAATTACTGTGATGTGAGTTTATCACGGTAGTTTCATTTTTGGTTTCTTTCATACTGGAATTATTTCTTGTAATAGATTACTTTATGATGTATACGTCATGGTGTATAGTCTGTACAATTAAGATATAATGGTTAACTTTCACTTTTAGAGAAAACGACTTTTTACACATGACATTTATATCGAAATATATTAATTTTTATTGGTAATTTAGGTAAATAATTTTATTTTTTACCACAAAAAAAAAAGCTTTACAATTTTACTCTGTGTAATTTTTCAGCCTGTAATATATTTCTACTATACTATGAATCAAAAAATATTTTACTATTTTAAAATTGAGTTTAAGTTATAATTTCACCTATTTTTTCATTTTATCATAAGTAAAACTATTTATTTTTTAAAATATTACACTATTTGTTTTTAATATTTACGTAGTACAATTGTGTAAAAAAAAAAATTCTCAAGTCTTTTTATATAGACGTTTTAATAATTTTTCTTCTAGTAAGCCTATTTATTCTAAGTGAACGAACAATCTTAGTTCTGAGTTTTTCAGGCTGTTTTACCACCAATTAAAATTCCATTATTTTGCTATGATGGTACGCATTGTTATATGGATCATAGTTGATTATGACATTTAAATTTGGAATATTGCTAATTATTAACAATAAAGTCTATCTAATAGAAAAAAGAAGTATTTTCTATTCTTATATGGAATAAATATCATTAATACTATTAATATTATTAGTATGAATGAAAAATAGTGTGACGAAAACGGCATACAGAACTATAAAAAATTAATTAATATATAAACGTAAATAAAGTTATTACTTTAGAAAGCAATAATAAAACAATAAAATGAAAACACACATAAATTAAGATATGAAGAACTTATAAAAAAAAAAATTGTAAAATTGAAATATTGATACGAAAGTAGAAAAAAATATATCATTTTAAATAACAATATAATTTGTTCGCCGTGAATCGATAATAATTTATCCAAAATATATATTTTGAACTCAAAAATACAATTTTCACACTATTATAATTACCTGTCTTGAATGGTTTTTAAAAATATCAACACAAATTTCACAAATATTTAAATCATAATAATTATTTATTTCGAAGAATATCCAAAGAATATTTACACATAAAGTTCATTGATATTAATATTTTATATTATTTATTTCCACCTTTCCCTACATTTTGAACAATACAAGTGTGGAGCAACAGTTTAACATTACACTTTTATGCATAAATCAAATGCTTAATTCAAGGTTATTGAGGTTACAGAAAAAAAAAATATATATATATATATATATATATATACCTGAATAATATAGCTTATTGCCAAACTGCTATTAGTGTACAAATATTTCGAGTCTACTTTTGATTTCTTGGTGGGCCACCGTGATAAAGTTCATAGTTCTAACTTCTAATCTGCGGGACATCATTTCTTTCTACACCATTCAAGAGCAGTAAGTCGACAGTCATGAGCTAATTCCCATTTTAGGAATATGTTTAGTAAAAGATCCATAAAAATTAATATCAAAACATGATCAATTTTGGTTTTGTTACAAATTACTTATCGATAATGCATTAAAAAAAAAATATTTTTCCAAAATACAACAAAGAATATACTTAATTATAACAACGAAAATATGTGTGTACTCCTGTGTTATTATTTATTTTCTTAACGACCGATTTAAGTACAATATAATACACAAAATAAAAGTAATCGTAGAATTATTAACATTATTGTAGCATAAGAACCATAATTTAAAGAAAGATATATCTATGTTTATTATTAAATAAAAAAAAAAAAAAATAATGAAAGTCTTTTGCATATTAAATACATCAAGAATGACTCCTATAGAGCATAATATCTTTGATGCCATTGAGTACCGTTAGAGATGGAAATTATTAGCTACAGTTTCTTCTGGAGTAGCGGCTGACTTGAAGTTGGCCGATAAAGCCCTTGCAGAGAGCATGGTACACGCAGAGACGTTTATCTTGGCTGTTGAAGCGGAGAAGAGAAGAAGTCACTCAGACATAACAGGATCGTGAAGAGACTCGAGGAGACCCGTTAGTTGCTTAAATATTAATTGCCTCAGCCTGGAGGCGGTGAAGTATTGATGGCTTCCAGAATTTGGTAAGCCTACATCCTGCTAGCACGCAATTATAACTCATCCCCTTTAACTGTTTCTCAGACTTGGACAGGTTTCAGGTGTGTGTTTGTTGACTGTGTGCGAAACTTCCAGCTCGTGTCAACCACCATATCATTGGAAACCATGTGGTTGATGTCTTGTCATTCCACATAAATATTCGATCTTGACCTACCACAATTATTGAATACGACTACATAATTTTTTAATCTTTTTTTTGTTAATTCTGAGCCCTCTGGACCTTGAATATGAACTTAATAATGAATTCCAAAATTCAATTAATTAATAATTTATTTAACTTAAATTAAACAAAAAATTAATGTCGTTGATTATAGTGAGTATGAAGATAAATCCCATATTACATAGAAACTTTAATGCGAAATTGATTTTAAAGTAATTGTTATATATTATATAAAAATATTTTTAACTAAATAATATCTAACATATTATTTTTAAAACAAATTAATATTACTTCTTGAACATAATTTTAGTGTTTTTTCTCCTAAATAAAGCAATCAAAAAATGTTGATAAGCGGTGATTTTTCTTTTAAATCAGAATGATGGTCCAAAAAGTCATATTTATTTCAATAATTTCATCAATTAGTTTACTGGTTCATTATTATAACGTAGTTGTCATTTTAAGCACTAATCTGACACCAGGTTTAACATATCTGCAAATTACAATGAAATACATCTTTGATTTATTTTATTGAAGTACTGCTATTCAGTGGCCGTTCTCAATTTTAAATTTAATACAATCAATTTCAAAACGTAATATTAAACAATTGTTTTTCGAAATTTAAATATATATAGGTATTTGTTTTTTATTTCTGTTATCGTATGGCAGAAGCTTAAGCAGTTAAACAAATTATTAAATTACAAACAACACATCAATTACACAAGAAATATATCTTAGTCACAATTCTTCACCTCACCTGTTAATATTTTTCATTTCATAATTAAATAGTTTTTATTTATACTATAAATAATTAGGATATATGATATTTATTTTTTACTTCTTCATATTAATTTGCACCTGTCAAAATAATAATTTAAAATGAACTAATTGTATTACAGAAATGGTATCTCAGACATGAGTTAGGATTGTATTCATCAGTGCAGGTTAACTTGTATATAGAAACCAAAGTTAATCATATCGATCAGTTGATATGAAGTGTTAATGGAGTTCAGCTGGACAACCGGTGTAGATGGTTTACGATTAAACCACTAGAATGATTATTACGTTACGGTACTTTTTCGACGCCGAATTTAATGTTCTTTATTTTTTTTTTTTATTATAACGCTAGGAACCTCCGTTTAGGATTTATAAGAAAAAAAATAGAAAAAAGTCACTTGATATCTCAGTTAACTGCAAATTTTTCGGTTTGTTGTTTAAGATGGCTTACGACAGCCAGACCAAATTAATAAGTTCTGTTGTAAATTCGATGCATATATTTATGTTGTTTCTTATTTTGTAAAATTTTCATGCAACAAACAAAAAAAAATATACCTAATTTGTTATTAAATTAATCAATTTAGCTAATTAGTTAAAGTTTTAGGACTGCCAGAAATGCGTGGAAAAAGTGATTTCTTCTGTCATGAAAACTATTTGTTTCGTTTTTCGACCTGTCATAATTTTCAGATTCATATATATATTTTTTTAAGAATTAGAACAATAGAACGAGATAAGGGAACAGAGTTAAAATGTTTTAGTTTCCCATTCCCTCGACGAAGGGAGGTGGAAGGATGCAGATGGACCGGTTGCAGTGCAGTCAGTTATGTATTTGATGCCGCTGAGAAGGTCGAAGCCACCACGTGTCTGCCACTCCAGCTCCAGCCTCCTGCATTTCCAGGATTCCTCTTCCTTATTAGAAGCTACCTTGGGATTAAAGTCATTGCCTCTTCCACCCCCGCTGATAATCCTTCTTCGGGCAGGTTTCGAAATCTGGCCTTCTTATCGATGGAAAGGTGCTCCGATTCCAAACTGCCGCGTTGGATATACGACCTCCATCACAACGCCTATAATTTGCTTTTCAGTATCCGCTTCATCCATCATAATTCAACTAATTGCTATTCAGGTGAAAGTACAAACCTACTTAGTGTTGTGGGTTTAATAGATATTATTCTGGGTTCCTACTCTCCTTGCATCTCAACAGTGTTACTAATCTTTCTGGTTATTTTATTTCCTACATAACGGTTCTTGTGTTTACAGCTTAGGCTCGAACGTATCTGTTTGCATTTATTTTCTCCTTAATATATATATAAGGTAAATTCTTTTTCCATGTTTGGCACTAACAGTAGTAACATATTGAAATTAAAAATATATATATATATGTTTTGAAAAATTGGCATGTCAATCTTTTAATTGAGACAAAATTATACTAAAGGATAAATCTGATTTTGAATGGGATTCAGGAGTCTGATTCGAATTAGAATACTCTCTTAGTACATATTTGGACCTTTTTTATTTTTCATAAATAATACCTCATGTCATATTTATTCGATTTATTTTCAGAATCACAAATAATAAATGTATTATATATTTTGATATTATATGTATATATAAGTATTATATATTATTTAAATACCTAAGTAAGTTCTGCTTAACATTTTCAGAATCTTCCAATAATACTGTAACATAATTTTTGCTTTGTTGTTTTCGGGCTCAATAATTAAAAATAAAACATTCTTAAATAAAGAAATATTTGCGATATAAAATTCGAAAATGAACCAAAATCATTTTCTTAAATAAAAAACAGTACCAAAATTTAATCATATATATTTCCTGATTTTAATTTAATGCTATTTACAATGTTAAGATATAAATTTTTTATTTTAAAATATTACATCTGCCATGTTCAAGATTGTGATATATGTACCAATTAATACCATAATTGATAAAAATTTGTTGTACTCATATAAAAATAATAAAATTAATTTAACATCAAATTATAAAAAAAAAATATATTCATATTAGTCTCAACATTCTTTATTAATTATTTTAAATATTCAACGTTTCGGCCAGTTTGGACTATATATTATAAAGGACAATCTATTAAATAACAACTTTTATAACGAACTTATTATTATAATTATTACTTTAGAGTTTATGCAATAATTAAGCTGTAATTAAATGTATTTCCCTTAGAAAATGTTTAATTATTGTACAGATATTTTTATTTTATTAAAAGTTTAATTTTAAGATGTTACACTTTGTATATACTTTTGCATATCTTGTCCGAAACTGGTCGTGTTAATCAATTATCAAAAGATTATATGAATATAGTCCCAAAATTCTTTATTTATAATTTTAAATGTCTAACGTTTCGGCTATTCTATTAAAGCTTTTATTACAAACATAACTGAAGTTTTAAAATCATTATTAATTATAATTTACCACACATTAACATTAATTTTTGGTTTACAATTGTTGATAATAATTTTTTAATAAAAGCCTTTATTTAAAAGGTTGTTCGAAACGTTTGATATTTAAAATCATTAATAAAGAGTGTTGGAACTACATGGATATAATTTTTTAATAATTGAATAACACAACCAGATTCGAACAATATATCAGAAAATATATACAACATGTAATACCTTAAGATTAAACTTTTAATAAAATAAAAACTGATGTAGACTATTTAAAATAATACGAATTTACATTTGCATTAATAAAATAAAGTTAAATAAATAAATAAAATATAAAATAAATATTTAGAAAAATTATTGAATCTGTATGGATGCTCTTTACTATTTTGGTATTAGTTGGTAGTGTCTCGACACATTTTTTTTCCGCAAATTATCTATTTCTATTCTGCATATGTAATAATATAAAAATATCATCTTAAATTCTTTCTTTTTTATAAATTATTTATTGATATTTACAACTGTATAAAAATATAAACAACAAGTAAATTTGCTGTAGGTGACATAGTGACATGATACAAACATGTGGGGAATCTACCCATTGATAGAACTCCAATAACATTTCTAGAGGAAAAGATCTCGTGACCATCTTCTTTTCAGACCTGTAGGAAGATTATTAGGTAATGAAGTAGAAGCCAGGTTAGAAACAAGTTGATTTGGGTGGTTGGGTTGTTATCTGGTTCTGGCCAAATCGGCAACATATCGCACTAGTATTTCTTAAGTGACATAAGTCTAAAACTTACATTTCTGGAAATGTGACACTCTTGCCTATGGAGGAGGAATATCATTAAGCAGAGTGACACAAGTTCCCTCTGGCGGACAAGCTCTGAAGCTAGGTTGATACAGTTTTGATGATTCATAAAGATATATTTACCAATTTCTTTCATAGTCATAACTCAAAAACACCGCTTTTTGAGTTGTGTCACTTTAGAAATACTAGTGCGATATGAGACATTGAGGTCCTGATGGATCACTTGATTTGTGACAAAGTAAGAAGCATTAAGGATTTTGGA
>NW_027112316.1:0-1634 GCF_000696795.3 Halyomorpha halys | reverse complement strand
TCTCGAAAACTTAAAAAGTGATTTAAAAGATAAAAACTTGTTTTGAAAATATATTTTTCTTATCCACCCATACCTCACTGGAATGCACTTTATACTAAAACACAGTGTATAAACATAGTATGCATTTCACAATCCTTCTCACTCCTTATACTACGCCTTTGTTAGTCGATCGCGATACACTTTTAAGATAAAAAGTAGATCTTATATACTTTAAAGTTGGCCACCCCTACTATATATCGATTTTCTTTATAAATATGTCCAACTACTATTTCATTATATGTGAAAAGTATGGATAAAATGTGAATCGAAATTTTTGATATTTACATCCAAAAAGTGTTTTGGGACAAAATTGCGGTCTAGAAGCGGTTCGATTTCGGTTTATGAAGAATATTGGCTTCTTTTCCTCGAAATAAATTTCGGCTATCTCACTTGCGATATAATTAGTTGACGGTCCTTTTTGAATTAAGCGAAGGTATGAAAGCAAATAAACAACAAAGTGTTTATTATACTACCTTTTTTTCCAAAGTGGGTTGAATTTTAAATGTCTTCAAAGGGTTTGTGCAAATTTAATGAGTCTATTTAGTGTGTACAGTGACAGTACTTCTCTTAGTAATTCAAAGAAAAAATAATTCTCACTAAATTTTGTACCCAATTTCGAAAATATAATTTTTGGATAATGAATTTACATAATTCACATGCTAATAAGTAAGCTATCTTTCTTTTAGGTTTTTGAATTTGAATATGTTTATATTATTTAGTTATTTAACCAGACCCTTTATAGACATCGTGTATCCTATATCAGTTTAGCAATTATATAATATTAAGGATTCCATTAATAAATTCGGTTTAATACAGATAGTTAGTTCTCAAATCGAGGTGATATCACATCGATTTGTGGTTAAGAAGTATTAGCACTTCGACTAAACTATGTAGTTGATGTGTACAGTTAGGAACGGAGTTATAAAAGTGCCCGGCTATCAAAATAATGATAGGTTGCGATTCTCAATGCATAATATAATTCCGGACCAATTTCAACGCTTGCAGAATAAATGACTTACAAGTACCGAAACCGGAAAAACTAGGTACCACTCATTTTCTGGGTTCTCGCTTTATTTCTCTGCCTTCTTAGAAAATTTAATATATCAAATGGTGGTTATGTCGTTTTTATAGTTTGTACTGGTAATATTAATAAAAAAAAAAAATCGGAAACGGAGATATGAAGAGCACCAAATTGGCTAATCAATCGTCTACCTTTATATTGCCCTTATAGGATTTTTGCAACATTAATGTTTAATTAAAGTATCTAAAAATTGGTCTTATAACTTTTATTTTCCGAACCATGTGGGTTCTAAACTAGCTATAGAGAACGTTCAGTGTTATTATTTTTTCTTCTTCCTTCCGACTTGGTTGTAACTTATGGGAATTTAATTTTTTTAAAAATATATTATACTATGTATGTATACTGTTTTAAATAAAAATCAATTGGTCTGATCAATCTGATTATATCTACCTGTATATACGTATTCATTATAATAAAAACTTTTTAAAAGTTTAGTGCGTGTTCCTGTGTAAGGATAAAGATGACTCTTTAGTTACGTTCTTTATTTGTCAATACAACAATATTTACACTTGAC
>NW_027112315.1:441369-447690 GCF_000696795.3 Halyomorpha halys | reverse complement strand
AGGAGTCACGCGACCTAATACTAGCCTCTGATTGGCTCCCTAATGATCACGTGACCAACCACATGAGTGGTTAAGGGTAGATCGATGTGAAAATTTTAATTCAAACCCACCCCATAGATCACGTGACTAGTGGTTAAGGTAGGTTCGAGGCTAGGGTCCAAAGTCCAAAATGACTCATTGACCAGTGGTTAAGGCCGGTTCGAGGCTAGGGTCCAAAGTCCAAGGACACCTGAATGGTTAAGGCCGGTTCGAGGCTAGAGTCCAAAGTCCAAGGACACGTGGTTAAGGCTGGTTCCAGGCTAGGGTCCAAAGTCCAAAAAGGATCATTTCCTGCGCCAGAATCGGCTTATTCTCCCTACCTGTTCTAGCATAAGCATATACTCGTATAATGAGAATGTGGGGAAGGAATAAGACTCGCTGGAGGGGTTTTTGATCGATAGGAGGGTCTATGGTGAAAGAGTTCTAGGAATTTGCAATAGTGAAGGCCCAAGGATATGACATCTTCCTATGCTGTATACTATAGGGTACCTGGCGTGAACAACTCACAATTTTATTGATGGGGAATCAACAACTTCGACAAATGAAGCCATAGGAGGGTGAAATTGCTAGAAACGGTTGTTGTAAAAAAAAATAAATCGTGGGAACTGTATTATTATGTCAATTTCCTTGTCAGGGTTAGGTTTTTATTGTCTCTCGGTTGTGATTTCAATATTTAAACTATATATTCAAACATATAGGAGAGGAGAGAGAAAGAAATTTATTCATTCATGCTGCCCAAATACATCGGGTTGCCACATCACACAGCATACTGATCAATCCGTGATTGGAAATATATAAATTACATATTTTTATATGATATAATATAATGGAAAGATAACACATTTTTTTTCCACAGTATTCATTTACAATTAATACCAGTTTACAAGCTTTTCAATTTACTCCTTTTTTTCTTTCCCTTCTATTTTACAACCCTTATTTCATTTTATCAACAAATTCCCTTATATAACAAATATTAGAATATTAAAAAAAAAAAAACAACAACTTTAAATCCACCTATACCATGACTGTTGATAGAGTTTTTTATTGTACGATGTAATAAAAAAATCCAGATCAAGAAGTAAAAAAAATTTGAAAACCTTGAGACATTTCCAAAATGTTTATAAACAAACAACTCATCTTAGCAAATCCATTTACAAAAGTCAAGGTACTATTGTGAAAATCCGATTATGCCATTTGTTGGTTGATATCTTCTTTGCCAAAAAGAACTTTTTTCCTTCCTTTTTTTTTTTTATTTAAATAAGGTCAAAGCCAATGTAAAACTTGAATCAAGGCTGGGGAAAATCAGTGACTCACTGAACAACCTGCAATTTGAAAACTGGTTTAAGCTCATAAAAATTATTTATTTCGAAAAAGGGTGTGCTGTTTATGTCCTCAAAGTGAGTTGGGAAGTGATTTTTCCTCATGATTCTCTAAAGGTGATATATAATAATTTGCCGATTATATATTTACCTACCAAAATAATTAATAATTAATTTTATATTTAACGTTGTGTTATAATCTAGTGTTTTAAAAATATAAATTGTGAAATTTTTTTACAATATTATTGAACTACAAGTGGATTCACTTTTTGAAAAAAATGTATAGACAGCAATATAGCATTCTTAATAAATGTCATTTTTATTATAATAATTATTTACTCATATAAATGAAAATAATAAAATAATTGATCTTATTAATTTGGTTTGAATTTCTAACATGTCGCTAACCTCCAAGTATGTACGAAAACTTCTTTGTACAATACACGTCTAAATATTGTCGTTGCTATGAATAAATTAATATCATAATAATTATACTTAATATTATGAATAAATCGATATTATAATTACAATAAATTTATATTATATTGAATAAATAAAAATGTGTTCCAATTATTTTGATTTAAACATTAAAATTTGTATTAAATGTTTAAAATGATTACCTTGAGATGGGATCGGCATCTGTCTTTTACAGCAGCACTGGATATGTGTTTTTGTTAACGAAATAAACGAAATAAATCCAGTTGTCACATATGGTGACCGTGATAATAACACATATCTAGTGCCGTTATGTCACTGCTGTCGTGAAAGATGCCGAGATATTATTCTACAATATTTATTCTATTATTGATGTTTACATTTCATTAATAAAAATAAACTTATCATAAAATTAAACTAAATTATTCATAACAATAGGGAGTATTCATGATTTAGTTTAATATATTAAAGTGTGTTAAATGGAGAAGTATTTCCTTCTTTTAATATTTTAAACAATTGGAGTTCTGGCAATGGTCAGATTCTCCACTCAAGTTGAGTGTTTGCGGATTTAGCGCACTTGCCTCACCCTCCACTGGCTCACTACCAGTGATGAGGCGAGAGGGATGCCCTAGGATCTTTTGAGCTCTGCTCTACCCCTCACACGTGGGGATAGAGTGGGCTCAGGGATCCTCAGGTCGATTGTGTAAATATTGTATGTTAGAGTATAAATGTGACTAGAGACTATATAATTTTATCATTATGTTATTTTTTATTTTTTTCATATACATAGTTTGATTATATTCATTTTCTTTTTTTTCATTAATTTATTTATTTTATTTTATTTTAGTATGTATGAGATCATTCATCACTATTACCTATTGCCCACAACTATTTGACAGATTGTAATATCTATCAATAAATAAAAGGTATTTGGTAAAATTTAAAACGGTATAACATTTAACATGATTAGTCTTGTAAATGGAGACAGACTGCTATTTTGATGGGTTAGTATTAGGCTTGTGTTGTTTTGCGTGTTTAAAAGTCTAATAATGCAATGGATAGAACTAATGAAATTCTGGAAGGTTTTGGTAGGCATGGTTAAAAAGTTGCCAAGAAAATCCGCTAGGAGCTCCTCTGCATTTAACATATAACATGGACTTTAAATTGGATAGTTTACAATCTGATACTTATAACATTTAGCCTGTTAAAACTTTTTCATTTGAATCAAAACCATGAATACCCCTAATGTATGAATTTAGACATGAATGTCTTCTAAGCGTTAAAGGACATACCTTCATACGGATTTCTTCTTCCCCTAATCGCTATATGATTAGTGTCAATATAGGGATAAGGTGAAATAGAAATTGTAAACTAATTATTGTAGCTGTGAAAATAATAGGTAGTAGTAAAAATTGACAAAGGCATAATGGCCTGCAATAATGTGATAAACAATGTTTGGCTATTATAGTGTGAATAAGATCCTGGAAAATGGCAGGAATGGCTGAATATGGCTGAGTGTAAAGGTTATAAAGAAGTGTTGAGTCTAAATGGATGTTTTTTTTAAGCAAATACTTTTTTACTTTTTGAGAAAATAACGTAAAAAATTTAGAAAAGGAGAAAATTCTCGTCGTGAATAACATTAATTTAATCCAAAAAACGTGAAAAAAAAGGCGACAGTTGTAAAGAAAGCTTTCATTGTAAGAACAAATTCACCATGAAACGTTGCTGAAGGTTTTAAAAAGGTTTTAGTAGAGAAAGAGTCGCCACTCAGCGATGAATAATAGAGACCTTTTACTGTTTGACAGCCCTATAAGGAAATTCTATTTAATTTTTTTTCGTTATATAATAGCTCTGCCAGCCGATCATTCTCTGATTAATTTATCTCAGAACAACATCTTTCTTTGAGTGTATTTGTACTCGTTATCATTATTTTGATGTTAGTTCATTATAGATTGAATATGATCTTCAGTATGATCCTACTATAAGTCCAAGAGCTGAGGAGGAGAAAAAATAAGACATTACTTTATGCAGCTAAGATTCAAAATTGATGACTTCGTCAACTATGGTAAGATGAAATAAAAATGATGGGTGTTCCACAAATGACAAAAAAACTTATTTTTCCGTTATTTTAAGCAAAAAAACATTGCACGGTTTAATCAAATCTAGACTATAGTAAAGGATTCTGTAATTGTCATTAAAAAGTAAATATTGATATATTTATAGTACAGGCCCCTTGCAATTTATTTTATTAGAGAAAACCTGTAATTAGAACTACCTACAAGATCACAAAACTTCATAGAACATCATTTTAATTAGAGTAAATTCTTTTTAAATATGTAATAGAGCAAGCTAGCGCAGAGTCGGGGGAAAAAAGGCAGTTATTTCACCCCAATTTTTTGTTACTTTAATGAAAACTATGTATACTTACAAGTCAAAATTGATAAGTTTCTCAAGTATAGATAGGAAAAATACTAAATGGCGGCTATTTCAAAATAAAAAAAAAATTCTTATTCTGGGCTCTATATTCTATTCTATATCTTTAAAACTTTGGAGTCAGCAAAGCATGTTTTAGTCTCTATTTAGATGTTTTTCCAACAACTTTGTCTCACCTCCAAAAATTTATTTTACCAAAATAAAGATTCGTTTCATCGTCGATTGACTCTCTTGATATATTGGTATAAGAACATACCTTTACTCTTGGTAAAAACTATTTATCCTGCAGGAATACAATTGAGGCATGGGAATAGAAAAGGCTCCATGTGCCAAAAAACTATTTTTGAGAAAAACAAAAAACAGGTAGCTGACTACAATTCTAAACGAATTATTAGCCAATTGCATCGGGCATTACAAATAGAGACAATAGTGGATTACATAAAAAAAAGTTCAGAAGTTCCACTCCCTGTTACCAATAGTTAAAGGAGCATTAACCCACGACTAGGGAAACCCAACCTCAACCCGAAGACTGAAGCTCTGGCTGCAGAAGGAAATTCTGTTATAAATTCTCTATTTATCTATTCTATTATTGACATTACTTCTATTTTACTAGTTTTTTCTCTTTGTCCTTTTTTCAAATTAATTTTTATTTATTTAATCCATAAGAGGGCAATGTTTGTTTTGGTCTACGAATGTCATTATTTTGTTATTAACTTTACAACAACCCGAAGACTGAAGCCAAGGCTGCTGCAGGACATCCTGTTATAAGTTCTATATTTGTCAGTCCTGTTATTGTCTAAAATTTTATTTTATCTTAATCTCTTTTTTTCTTAAATTGGCTTTCATTTTTTTTCTATTAGAAGTCAAAATTATTTATTTTGTTAAATCCATAAATGCCATTGTTATTTTAGTTATTAACTTTACTTTTATCTTTTATTAAGAATTATTATATTAATCTGTTTATTTTATCTTAATTTTTTGTTTTATTTATAACATTTTATATAGTTAGGGGTGCCTTGTGTATGAGACTATACCCTCCCATAATTAAAAAAAAAGTACCTCTTACATTAAATATGTACCTCCAGGAACCAAACCGTTCAAGATAACAACTTCAAGCGGTCGCCATTCGGTTGGGGCTAGTTTCATTGTTATCATGTCAAAATCTCATTTTTCTTATTTCTGGCAGAGCCTTTTCTATTTCCATGCCTAAATTCCGTTTCCTTATCATTAACCACGCGAAAAATGCTTTTTGATTACTACATTATAAGGTGACTTTTTAAAATGAATATCAGTAGTTGCCAATAACAATGAATATATCATATTAGATAAATTATTATTTTAGAGTGGCGATCCTATAATTAACAAGTACCAAAAAAAAAGTGTAGATCTGTAAAGAACTTTCTGAGATCTTAGATAAATACGTAATAAACGAACAATACGTTTTTATTTGTAAATAAACTCATATTACTTTTTGATCACTCTACTCATAGTGATAGTGTTTGTTATCAAGAGATGGTATTATAATTTTATTCTAACGAATCTGACATTTTATCCGTTCCAACCCAATAGATTAAATGTAATTACATTACAAAAAGATTACCTATAACCAATATTTAAAATAACCGATTTTGATTTGTTTTTTAATTCTTTTACTTGTGGAAAGGCGTAGCATTCCAGCAATTTAAAATTGGTCTGCTGTTTCCGCGTTTATTTTAGTCCATACGTAATGAAAAAACAAGGTCAGTATTTTATACCCAGATTTAAAAGTTACCTGACAACTAACTCGCAGGTAACAACTTTTCCTAAGGTCACAGCTTGACATTCGGTCCTTTTGAAGAAGACAAAAAAATTAAAAAGCGGATCAGGAAAAAGTTTGGAAAAAAAAGAAGACAATTATAGTGTTGTCAGGAATATTTTTCTAGAATTATATTAAAATTTATATGTTCTTTCTTAGTGATAACGTAATCTGATTTTCGAAAATTCCTAAAGCTTCAAATAGATTAACTTGGAATTAATGCTGTCAAAGATAAAAGGTTCTAGAACTCAAGATTTTGCATTTCAAAATATTCTAAATTTAAAAAAATTAGCTAAAATA
>NW_027112315.1:439726-441319 GCF_000696795.3 Halyomorpha halys | reverse complement strand
TCCATATGCTGCCGATTTGGCCTGAACCAGATACCATTCCTTCCATGATAAACTTCTCAACCACCCAAATCCACTTGTTTCTAACCTAGCTTCTCATATATATATTTTACCCAGAGCTCAAAAACAGGGTTGTTCACTTACGGTTCGTGACCCCTTTTTGTGCGGACCGCAAGAGCTTATTAGACCTTAAAAAACATTGAAACGTCTAATCTTTGAAAAAAAAATTTATTTTTTAACATAAAAAAATTTATACCAAATATGGTGGTTTATAAGTTAAAATAATGATTGGTAGTTCTCAAGCTGACCGCTATGAGGGAGATTATTCTTATTATGGTGGTTCTTATTTATATCAAATCGTAAAGGATAAGTGCCATCTGAAACCACTAAACTTGAGAAGTTTGAAGATCCCAAATTAATGATTAATGCAATAATGAGAAATAGCAGATTCGTAAAAAATAAATTTTAAATAATTTATTCATTTTTATGTTGATGTTTAACGTGATTATATTCCAGGAGGATATGTGTAAAATTGAAAAATGCACATGTGGGTTTTAGGAGAATTAATTAATTTTAAGATAAATTAATAAGAGGTAATGAGATTTCTTGATTAATCAGAACTTCAATACGTCTTTCGACTTATGTCTGACTCAGGTTATATATGTTTCTCGAAAGATTAAGTTGGATTTGACTTTAGTCGAGTCCTACTCAAAAAATTGATTATATACACATAAACTATATTTTATAGACCTTATATACTCTTTAAAGTATTTAGTATAATGTGCAATCGATTTAAAAACTTTTATATGTCATTATGATTGATTTTTTTTTTGGTTTGTTGTGGTATAAAAATTAAATATTTTTTTCAAGCAATGTAACTGAAAATTCAAACAACATAAAATAGTTACTGGTATAAATTGGTTAAAGACGTAACTCTGAATCAACATAACATAGGGGCTGCCTTTATTGACAAATGCAGTAAAATAAAAATTAATTTAATAGATTAATCTACTTTCACTTTAATGAACATGAAAATTAAACCTTTAAATTTATTTCAGCAATTTTTAAATTATTTTTTTCTAGACACCTAAAAAATAGTTCGTACTTAACTCGCCGAAAAAGTAAAAGCTCAAAATGAATTGAATGTGATAATGAAAATATCCTGGATGTGCGAACAAGTCAATTTCAAAATAATACATTTATGTTGATTTAAACATTAAAAAGTTTTCTTAGCTATGTTCCTCCATGGAATGTAAAAATAACTTCTTTATAATAAAGAATTTCTAACGTATCATTTGATCGATTTATTGAAGTTATAATTATTTATGGTGATTGCCCTATAGGGCTAGATTTCGAAAAACCTTTTTCTCCATTAAAAAAAAAAAAAAAAAAAATTAGTTTATAAAAAATTATTTTTAGTAACTACGAAAAAATTATATTTTCGAATGATTAAAAAACTATACATCTGGAAGATTATATCGTTTGAGGTATAATGGAATTCTCTACAAATTCGTACTTTGTATCCATGTAATATTCTCAGCAGGTTTCAATGGAGACTGGAGACTCGTTTTATCTTTAGTAATATTCTGGTGAATT
>NW_027112315.1:401457-439676 GCF_000696795.3 Halyomorpha halys | reverse complement strand
ATATACTAATACAAAAAAAAATATATATATAAGTTTTCCTCAGCTTTCAAGATCAAAGGGGAAATGATATAATGCACGCTTAAGGAAAAAAACTGAATACGGAGGAAAGATATATTTTAATGAATACTCAGAATTTTATTTTATTTTTTTAAGGATGCACGTGTTCTTTGATTTGCCATTGTATATCTGAGGTCTTTTATTCCATTTCGTTTCTATCCTTAGTAATTGAACAGAATGGCCAAATTTAGAAATATTTCACCTTAATTATTTATCCTTTGGCTAAGGGTATGTAATTTTATTATTTTCAAGGAAAACCCTTAATAAAACAAATAAATAAATATGAACGGCCACAAGGGTCAGGGGTTCAGTACTTTGTAAGGAAGTACTGTTTTTAGAATAATGGTTATACAAGGAGTTGATTTTTTCAAGATCATGTTCAACCGCCAGACATTATTCACTAAAACAGCCTGGGTGGACCCCAGAAGAGGCTTCCAAATTCACAGGGTTGACTCACTGCAACTAATTTAGGCCTATTTCACCTTCATTGTTTAATATTATAAGAGCCGGGGTGAAAAAAAGCAGTTATTTCATCCCAATTTTTTATTACTTTAATGAAAACTATGTATAATTACTAGTCAAAATTGATGAGTCCACCCAGTATAGTTTTTCTGTTTCTGTTTCAAAACGTTAAAGAAAATTAATTTTTCATTAAAAGCTTTATATCATTAAAATTACCAACAACACTAGTAAATCTGAAAGAATATCATTTAAATTAGAGTAAATTTTATAAAATATCAGCTCTTTTAGATCTATTTACATTAACTAGTTCTCGAGATATAGATTTATAAAAAGCAACATTTCATAAAAAATGTACTGAAAAATCAGTTGTTAATTTATTTTGAAAAATCTATAACTCAAAAACCGTTCTACGTGTAGATGTCTATTAGCACTCAAATTAAAGCTGGTTCAATATTCTATAAAGTAGTTTATTACATTTATCTTTGAAGGTGTAGAAGTTTTCATGATATTCAACAAAACAAATTCACAGAATGTTGATTTCTAGTTGTTCGGACTAAAATATTAATTTATAAAAAAAATATATCTAAGGAACCATTAGATATACAGATGTCTGATATCACTCAAATTTGAGCCAGCTGAGTGAACTGTAAAGCAATTTATGACGTTTTTCTTTGTAGGAGTTGTAGTTTTTATAATATTTTCAATAATTTTATCCGAACGACGAGAAATTAACATTTTGTGAATTTATTTTGAAAAATATAATAAAAAATACTACTCCTACGAAGATAAACGTCATAAACTACTTTATAGAACATTTAACTAGCCTTAATTGAAGTGCTGGCAGACATTTATACGTCTTATGGTTCCTGAGATACACGTCTTTATAAATCAAAATGTTTGTCCGAACTGCTAGAAATAAACGTTTTGTGAATTTAGTTTATAAAATTTCATGAAAACTAATGCTCCCACGAAGATAAAAATCATAAACGACTTTATAGTATTAAATATATAGTATTTAGATAGATATTCGTGGAATGGTCTTTGAGATATAGATTGTTCAAATCAATTTCGCTAACTTCTAATTTTTTAGTACATTCTTTATGAAAAGTTGTAATTTAAAAAGCTATATTTCGGGAACTGTTAATCGTGAATAGCTCAATTAGGGCTCATGTTTTAGCAAATTTACTTTATTTTAAATAATATTCTCTTAAGTTTTCTAGTACAAATCCCACCAAATCACATTTACCCTTCGTTGTAAACCCATGATCTCTTGCCAAACAGTATTCTTTAATAATACCCCACTTATTCCTGTCCTCATACAAGACTAAAAAGACAAGAAACTGCTCGTCGCAAACGGTCTAAATTGCCAATCAATTACAAAAGACTGATCTACATGACTATTATAAGGTCTATCTGGACATACGGAGTTGAGCTTTGGGGATCCCCTAAACCATCAAATTCCTCCCGAATCCAATCCTTACAGTCCAAAATCCTTCGTAAAATCCTTAATGCTCCTTACTTTGTCACAAATCAAGTCATCCATTAGGACCTCAATGTTCCATATGCTGCCGATTTGGCCTGAACCAGATACCATTCCTTCCATGATAAACTTCTCAACCACCCAAATCCACTTGTTTCTAACCTAGCTTCTCCTTCATTACCTAATAATCCTCCTAAGCGTCTGACAAGAAGATGGCCTCGAGATTTTCTCCTCTAGAAATGTTATTGGAGTTCTATCAGTTGGTAGATTCTCCACATGTTTGTATTATATCACAGCAAATTTACTTGTTGTATATTTGTGTATACAGTTGTAAATAACAATAAATAAATTATTAAAAAAAAAAAGTTTTCTAGTATTGATGGTAGCTTTAAAGATATAGAGCTCCAAATGAAAAATTAATTTTTTTTTACGTTTTGAAACAGCCGTCATTTTGTATTCCATCCACCTATATCTGGCACACAAATTTTGACTAGTAATTATACATAGTTTTCATTAAAGTAATAAAAAATTGGGGTGAAATAACTGACTCTTGTACTATAACTTTTAGCTAAGGTTATAGAATTTTATTTATCTATTTTTATGAAAAATCTTTTAAACGTCTCTATAAATAAATAACTAAAAACAATTATTGCATTATAAGGAGTTAATTCCTTTCATTCTCAACATGTACTGTGATTTACATTAACCATATCGCTGCTTTTCTTGAATAGTGACACATCTTACAAAAAAATTTAATTTAATTTTTATTTGGATTTGGACGCATTCTAAAGATAGTTCCATAGACTTTAGTTACTGTATTTCAAAACGATTTTGAATGATTTTTATTTTCCTCCAATATTTTTAGAATCCTGAATTCACATTATATAATTTAACTTTGAGTATCCTTAATTTTTAAAAATTATTTCTATTCATTAGTCAAAGTAAGGAGTCGACTGGTTTTCACCTCATTCTAATAATCTTATATTATTTATTATAAATTATTTATTTCAAAACATTTACCTGATACTTCAGCCGAACCCTCTCCATAGTTTTTCAGGTCGACGATGGCTGTGAGAGGTGGAATTGGCTGAAACAAAGAAACAGTGTGAATCAGGGCAATGGTTTCGTATTAGGAAGTGAATGATACAGCATGGAATATTGGATAAACAGAAAATATATATATTTCATTAATAATATAAAACTTATTCTGTTATATAAAAAATGGAAAGTTTTATGAGGAATGTCGTCATTCAACAACATTAAAAAAATTGATAACCGAAGATTCCTTAGAGTTAGATAAATTTTTTGTACCATTAGTTTACAATTTAGTCGATAGTAAAAAAACAGAGATTGATGAGTGAAGAAGTTATTTTATTCTGGAAAAAAAATCCCTAATAATAATTAAATAGTTTCAAATTTATGATTATTAGTCTGGTAAAATATTTAAGAAGGATTTTTTTACTATTTATAAATAATTCTTCTAAAATAAAAGACTACTCACGTTTTTATTGACATAATAATGCATACAGTTGTAAATATCAATAAATAAATAAGATTTTGTTTATTTAAAATTAAAATTATTTTTACTTTTGTTAGGAAGATAGTCCGGGTGGCGGTCAATAAAGGTACCATAATAGTAGAAAAAACTATTTATTGTTGACCAATGGGCTTCGTCAGAGCTCTCTTAATAGAAACAAGAAAGACAACTGGAATTGTCTTCCATGTTTCAATCAAGGCAGCCCTGATGAAGTCTTGCAAAGTGGGGCGAAACGTTAGTTTAACAATAGTTTTTTCTTTAGTTTCGGTCACTAAATTATTCCTTTTGTTTATATGAAAAAATATTTCTCTTTTATAAATAATAAATGTTTTCTGCTATGATCAAATAGTCTGGATTTTTCTAATAATAAATTTAAATATTTAATTTTGTATTAATATTGAATAATGAAAAAAAGTTGTAGTCAGGTACGATTAGTACGTAGTATTGTAGCAACCAAATAAATAAAACGTAACCATAGCATTATCTGGAACATTTTTTAAAATCATGACAATATATTTCATAAAATATTCTACATTACTTGTACTTAAAAAAAAAATTCTAGTTTGCTATTTAGAGTTGAAATAAAACTACAAACTGAATCTCGTAACTGGAAAGATATAATTGATCGAAAATGCCTTCACAGTTATAGAAGCAAGGACATGGAATACGTGAGTGACATTATCAATTTTCTCTTTTACCAGAAGTTTTTTGTATCCTATTTCTTACTGGGGGGTTTTCTCTAGTTCAGTGAAAAATAATCCTATCTTCGTGTTACCACATTTATCGGACTTCCTACATTGCATTCTTACTAATTTTTTTAAAAATAAAATGTTTAATTTGTCTGAATAATCAAAACGTGTTTTTGAAAATGTTAGCTAAATTTTCAAGATCAACCTAACTACCTTGTTAATATATAAATAGAAGATAATTAACAACAAAATATTAATTATTTTACTGTTATTTTTATTATATGAATGGATATACAATTTGAATAACCTATAACCTATTCCCCTCAAGTGTTGCAGCTTGTATTATCTTTCTCTATTATACAAAAAAGTATTTAGTGATCACCGTGTAATATTTTATTTTACATATAAGGTGGATAATAACAAATGGGTTGAGTTTAAATCATGAAGAATGCAAAACATTAATGCAATTTAGAGGAAGAAGTGATTACGAACAATGGTTTTTAAGAAGCACTAAATTTAAAACGCTGAGATAAAGACTTGATTTTTTTTTTCCTGCTTACACTATATTAAAAGAAATAATACATCCTGAACTATAGAATACAGGTATATTACAGTTATAAAATTTAAGAAACGAGTAGTAAATTTTTATTTATTTATTGTAATTAATACAACTGTACAAAAAAATACAATAAGTAAATTGGATGAATGTTTCAAACATTTGAAAATCTTGGGAAGGAACCACCCAATGGTGGTGCTTCAAACATTAATTTAAATTAGAAGGGCACGGGACCTCTTCTTTTCAGACGTCTCGGAGGATTATCATGGATTGTTGAAGGATATGAGAAATTAAGAACTAATGGGTTAGGTTGGATAATGAGTTTGGAATAAAAAGACGTATATCTATTCAAATATACAACGAAAGAGAAAGGTTTTTGTGGATGAGTTTATTTGTAACGTTATAAGGAGCATCGAGGATTTTAGGGATTGTAAGGATTGGATACGGGTGGAATTTGATGGTTGGTGGAGCCCCAGAGCTCAATTCCTTATGTCCAAGTTGGTCTAATTATCATAGTATATAATAATTTTTTGTAGTGAATGGGAAGTTTAGAGCGTTTGTAAAATAGGTGTTGTAGCAATCCTGATCTACGAGTAGTTTCAGTCTTGTATGGGGATTTCAAGTATCTTGTAGAATTAAATGAATGGTTTTACAAAGGGGATTGGTCCGCCATACCTCCCTAATTATGATAAAAAATGTTTTACCACTCTCTCAAAATAAAAATAATAATAAATAAATAAACTAGTAAATATATTATAGTTTTAATGATCCACAAAACATGATAATTTTCAAAATAAAGTTATTAGCTTAAATAGAGTCAATATTGTGATTTGGTGTCAGTTAACTTTCTAAGAATATAATAGCCTAACGAAATTACTAATTCCTAGGTTATTTGAATGGGGTGAAAGGAATTAAAGTTAGTTAGGAAGGCCGAGAAATACGTTATGCAATTTTTATCTAATATTGGAAAAACGGATTTGAAAAGTTGTTTTTATATGTTAATATTGAAGGCCATGCCTATATCGTTTTATCATAGAATAACAAATTAGATCAATTTTTCACTTTCATTTAGCTATTTATGAAATATATTGTAAAGGGAATTATTATGATCGTGAAACATTTCGAACCTTTTGAAATTTCGAAAGAAATACACGTTTTGAGATTCTTTCAGTCCGAAAAAGTATGACTCCAAAAATTTTTTTCTGTTTATATGAATAGTCTAGCTCAAAACTGACAAATATGAAATTTAAATCACGTATTTAAATATTAAATACACACATCTCTGAGATGTTTAAAGAACTATTTTTTTTATTAATCCGACTAACCAGAAGTCGGTATTTTATATCATTGATTTTACAATTCATTACTATTTTCTCCAAGACAGCTCTAATAATTTTTATCAAACCCGTCAGTTATATCAATGTAAAATTAGGTTGTCTCTGATATCAGCTAACTCCTATCCTCATTGCTTTTGTCTGCCAGAGATTAATTAACGAATTTTCAATATAGCTAATTAACGTCCTCTCATGTTTAATAGTACTAAAAAAAATGGATAAATGTAAACTACGAAAGAATCTGATAGCTCACCAAAGGAAAAAAAAATTTCCAGATTGAAAACAAAGTCACGAAAATAAGAGTTGTAATATAGATTTGAATCGTAGTTAATGCCCCATGGTTCATAAGAAATAGCCAATTGCATCGCGAATTACATATGGAGTCAATAGAGGATTACATCAAAAAAAGTTCATGAAGTTGCACTCCCAGTTGCCGACATTTAAAGGAGCTGTGACCTGGGAAACCCAACCTCAACCCGAAGACTGAAACCCAGACTGCTGCAGGACGTTCTGTTATAAAGTTTAATAAATATAAAATTAATTCATAGTCACACTACCTCAATTTTACTTTTTATTATTACTCATTTTATTTATTCATTATTATTTTTTATTTATTTATTTTTTCTATTTTCTTCTCTCGTCCCTTTTTCAAATTAACTTGTTTCTTTTCACTATCAGAGGGTAATTGTTTATTTTATTTAAGTGTACCAATATCATTATTTTTTGGTATTAATTTTACATTCCTCTTTTATTAAGAAGCATTACTCTTATCTATTTATTTTTTTTTTTTTTCTTCTTTTAATAACAACATTGTATATAGTTAGGGGTGTCTTTTGTACGAGACTATACTCCCCCCCATAATCAACTGTTAGAAAAAAATATATATAATATAACAGTTATATCAACCATGTAAGGCTCATACCAGGCCGATCTGGTATAAAATAAAATAAAATAAATAATATGGATTTATAAAAAAAACAGTGAATAAATAAGGAGATCTGAAAAACTATTATCTAATATATAAGTCATAAAAGATAATGGAAAATGGTGAATAACGCATAAATTAATTGAATTTTCAAAGAAATGTTTCTCCATTCTTTTTCCCATAGTTGTTATGAGAGTCAGTTCTAACGTAGTTTTTAAGTATTATAATCTTATTCCCATGGATACCCGTTAAATATTTTGCATTTAGTCAGAGATACCGTGCAAAAAAATTGACCTTATTTAATGAAAACTTTGATAGCACTTTTTTGAATCTTTATTGCATTATCAAATAAAATAACAAATGAGTGTGTGGCAATCAGATTTACAACCTACAAACATAGCAACTGTTTCGAAACGTTAAAAAAATATATTAATTTTTCATTCAGAGCTCTATATCATTAAAACTACCAACGATACTTGAAAACCTAAGAGAACAAAATTCAAATTACAATAACGGGCTAAAATATTAGCCCTAAAGGAGCTATTTACGTCCAATAGCTCCCGAGATATAGCTTTTTAGAAAGCAACATTTCATAAAGATTGTATTGGAAAATCAGTATTTAGTGAATTTATTTTGGGAAATCTATATCTCAAGAATCATTAGACTTATTATTAGAACTTTTAGAATTATTAGCATTCTAATTAAAGCTAGTTTAATGTTCTATAAAGTAGTTAATGAGGTTTATCTTTGTAGGCTGAAGAAACATTTAATCAAGCCAAAAATGATTTTATTGAAATTCTCGGTGCCTAGGTACCTTATTGTTGTCAGTAAAATTAATTCTTCGTCAACTTGTGGGTCCAATTAAATTTTAAATTGATTCAACAGCCTCTTTTGACAGTCGAAACCGCTGAAATATTCTTCATCTGTGTGTAAAAATGATTTGGTCGAGGATGAAATACTTTTTTTTCCGTATTGCCTTAGCAATTAATTATTTGAAGTCTTATTTCCATCAAATCCATATTTTTAATTTGGAAAGCAATTGAATAATACAATACACCTTCGCTAGATAACAAATCCAACTGGAACTGTGGAAGGTTTCTTGAATGGTTTACTTAAACGTAAATTTACTCTAAATCTCAGTTTAATCGGCTATTATCGGCTGGTAAAATTTACGACTAGATTTGAAGGATAACTTTTCTAGTGCAACGGATAATTATTGATTTTACACGAGATTTCGGTAATCGGAGTTTAAACTGTGAAGGTGCAACCGGCCCTTATTTGTTAATATGAATATGTATCAGAAGGTCGTGAACATCAGTGCAGGACTTTTGCATACATTATAGTAATCTAAGAGTATTTACTATTTTATAAGATTCGAATTCCTCTCGTATCCAATCCTTGCAATCCAAAATCCTTCGTAAAATTCTGAATGCTCCTTACTTTGTCACAAATAAAATCATCCACAAACACCTTAATGTTCCATTTGTAACCGATCTAGCCCGAATCAGATATCAATCCTTCCATTACAAACTCCCTAACCACTCAAACCCATTAGTTTCTAATCTTGCTTCCTCTTTCATTCCGGACAATCCTCCGAGGCGTCTGAAAAGAAGATGGTCTCGAAACCTTATATTGTAAAAATGTTTTTTTGAGTGCTACCAATGGGTAGTTTCTCTACATGCTTGTACCATTATGATTTCATCAAATTCACTTGATGTATTTTATGTACAGTTGTAAATATCAATAAATAAATTTTAAAAAAAATGTATAAGAATTAATTTAAGTAATATGAGTAAGGAGGTATTCTCATTGCTACTAGTGAAAGGCCGAGATAGCAGGCTGCATATCGTGAGGTAAGGTAACACACGATTTCACAGGTCGTAGGTCACAGTAAGAAGTTCCTTACGTAATATCCTACTTATTCATTTCTCATTTAATTCGTATTCATATTTCTGGATCTTATTAACATAACAAAGGCTTTTTTAATGCATTCATGTTAGCATTGCGATTGAAGTGCCTCTGGGAGTTGGTTTGTTGATATAATTACTCAACAGAAAATGAATCTAAAGGACTGTAAGCTTCTTTAGTGAGAGATGCTATTTACGAGGTTCAATGTGTGGTTTCCTTGAGCTATAAATAGAGAGACAAGACTTGAATATCAGGTATAACTAATAACATTCGAAGCTAAATAGTCGACCGTATATAATATAATGAAGGGCTAATTAATTTATTAATTAGTCACCAAAAGTAATTGTTTACTATTTTGTACCTTTCTTGACTATCACTGGGACTATCTAATGATTAGTTAATAATAATAAACAATATGATCTGCTAGTACACTTTGAAGATGGTCACTGTCGATCAATCCAAACGGAACGATGAAGTAGATTGACTGGAGTGAAGACGATATATTCTGATGTAACAGTACAGATTAATATAATTCTTGAGAACCAATGGGATATATGTAAGTGACTCTACATTTGGTCTCAACGTAAAATAATTTAATCTTTGTCACATAAAAATATACATAAAAGAGTTTCAAAACAAAGTCATAAGAATCGCAGTGGATGCTCGTTGGTTTTATAAGAAATAGCCAATTGCATCGGAAATTACAAATGGAGATGATAGAGGATTACCAAGAAATGGTTGATGAAGTTCCACTCCCATTTCCCGACAGTTAAAGGAGCAGTGACCTACAACTTAAGAAACCCAACCTCAACCCGAAGACTGAAGCCCAGGGGCTACAGAACATCCTGATATTAATTCTATAATTGACATTACTTCTATTTTTTTTTCTCTTCGTCCTTTTTTCAAATTAACATTTTTTTTAACGATTAGAGGACAATCGTTTGTTTTGGTTTACGAATGTCGTCGTTATTATGTTATCAACTTTACTTTTATATTTTACTAAAAATTATTATTTTATCTTAATTTTTGTATTTATAACATTTTATATAGTTAGAGGTGTCTTTTTTTATGAGACTAAACCTCCCCCTCCCTCTCATAATCTATTGTTAAAAAAAAGGTAACTGTTAAATCAACCATGTAAGATCCACCAGGCCGATCTGGTATTAAATAAATAAAATTAAAAAAATTTAGTATAATTAATAATAACATGGATCATTCCGAGGACGTCGACCCAATAGTGGTGGAAAAGCCGGATATTCTCAATGTTGATTTAGCCGTCGACAGAACTAAAAGAAGGAATGTCCCAGGAATAGACAGTCTACCATCGGATATGTTCAAAATTGGAATATGAACCTCTAAAAACAAAACTATTAGAATAACTAATCCAAAAAATATGGAAGGAGAAAAGGGTACTAGAGGCCTGGAACAAAGGCCTGACCTGTTCTATCCTAAAGAAGGGCTCCATGTTTGATTATGGCAGTTATAGTTGCACTCCTTCCGGTGGCCTACAAGATAATATCCTGCTAAATCAGATATCTCGGTATTACGAGAATATAATAGGCGGCTACCAAGTAGGATTCAGGAGAGGAAAGAGAACGCTAGATCAGATCTTTGCCATTAAAAAGATACTAAAACAAGGATGGGAAGTATATCAGGATGTGCCTAATTTGTCGATTTTAAAGCAGCCTATGATTCTGTAGACAGAGGAAACCGGTCTGTGGCGTAACTAGCGCCTGCGTGCTTCACACATAGTGGACGTACTTTTTTTTTTTAGTTTATTTATTTGAGTGTTTCGACCACTAGAGCCATTTACACTGGATTTACAAAATTAGAAGATTACAATTGACATGTTCACAAAGTTACAATTACAAAATGAGAAAATTACAATTACAATTACATATTTACTAATACAATTTATATTATACAAAGTTACGATTAGAATTGACGTAGTGAGTAAATTATGCATCCACTTATACATGCTGAAATTAGTGTTAGACTATGAGGGATCATAGTCTAACCTTACCTTTGGGTAAAACAAGGATTTAGCTTTTGTATATCTTCTGTTATTGTAGTTGTAACTATTTTCTACAGGAGGGAATGAAAAAAAAAAAAAAAAGAAATCGGAAAAAAGATTCCGATTTCCAATTCCCTTAGCTTCTCATTCTCAAGGAAGGGCACTACATATGTATGCATATATGTCGATATGAATATATATTTTGTAAATGTTAAATAAATTAAAGGAGGTAAAAAAAATTGCAATTAAATTAAGATAAAACAAAATATATCATTGTAAGCTGAAAAAATCCACCCTAATAACATGGTCTGTGTGAATGGCAAATCGTTTCCGAAAGTAAACAGTTTCAAATACTTCGGCTCCAAAAGAAATTATCAACGGACTGAGATAGGCCAGCTTTTAACAAGTCCGAACAGCATAATGGTGTAATAAGCTATATCGATATTTGTTTCAGGAATATTAATCTATATCACCACTATTATACATTCCTTAAGATTATGGTTAGATAGAATTTTTTTTATTATTATTACCTTTTTGATAATAATAAAAAAATATGTCGTTGGTTTATATATTTTCAGATTTTTCTTTATACTTGCATATATATATATATAAGAGAGAGAAAAATGCTTTAATTATTCATGCTGTCCAAATACATCGGGTTGCTATATTACACAACATAATAATCAATCCGTGATCGAACATATATGAATATTACATATTTTTACATGATATAATAAAAAAGAAAGAAAACATTTTTTTTCCCCCAGCTTTGTTATACAATCAATTCCAGTCTACACACTAAATACAAATATTTCAATTTATTCCTTTTTTCTTTCCCTTTCATATCCCTTCCATTTCACAATTTTTATTCCATTTGATCGACAAATTCACTCTCCCTCTCAGATCCTCTCCAGTGACCCGTTAAACAAATTCACTACTAGACAGCAATGTGATTTCAAACCAGAGAAATAATAGTCACAGCAGTAGATCAGTTTACGGTAAAACAAATAAATACATTTTACCAAAACATAGATTTAAAGGAAAATATAATAAAAAGTTGGTTAAAAGAAATACTTGACTGGACAAATAAGTTAAAAAAATAAATAAATAATAAATTAGTAGAAATGTTACCTTTTTATTTTCATTGTATTTGATTTGTTATCATGTTTTTTTCTTTTTATTCATTAGTGTTTTATTTTAGTTAGTCAACTTATGCTTTATGATATGTATATAAGTATGGTTTTCTTTTATTTGTTCTAATTTTCTTTTATATATTTTGTTAATTATTGTTGTTCATTTTTATCTTTTCTAATTCATTATTTGCATTATATTTTATGAATTTTTATAAATTTCATTATTATTTTGTATTTTACTCTAAGGCTCTAAAGTCTAATTTTAACGCCTTTAATATTATTCTAAAGGGGTCAACCCCAGAATAAATAATGAGTATTATTATCATCAGATATTGAGCCTTTGATTTTTTTTTTTTTTTTTTGCGAAATGAAAAAAATGACACGTTTAAATATGTTGTTGTCATAGTAAAATTTTATAATAAATAAATATAATGTTTAAATAAGAGAACTTATATTTAGAAATATGAAAACAAAAATTTCGTGTCATTGAACTCAGTGAACTGTTGTTTTATGGTTCTGACAGCTTATTAAAAAAAGTTCCCGATCTCATTTCCTTATTATATCATTAAATGATTGCGTAATTCTCTGTTACTTCAGGCGTTTCTTATATCTTTGGTAAAACTGATCACAAGCATGGAGGAGGTGGCATCTTTGGAAAGGAGGGGGTTTAACTTTTCGCTAATAAATTGGAAATTCACTTGCAAACTCAAAATGCGAAAATTTTTGTAAAATATTTTATTCAAAGAGAAAGAGTTACTGGAATCTGAAACTCGTACATTTGAATGAATAAATTCTAAGTTGAGAGTTAAGTTTATCGACATAATGTTATACTAGAATATAAAAGAAAACGATTTATACCGTGTCAGTATTCGCGACGGGTTAAGAAATAATGAACATCTAAATGAGAAAGGAATGAAGGAGGTAAGATGCTAGGAAAATTGAACCATTAAGGCAACCCTTATGTGAACTCCCGGGACCTGACAGAGGAGAAGGAACTAGTCAAATGTCTTATGTTTCAGATTACAATGTAAACTTGAGCTCCTTGACAGGGCAGGACAATAACCATACTCTCCTTCGTGGCAAAAACGACGCTAAGGGGTGGGGATTAGGCCACGCCCTTTGAAGGCGACTTTACGTTGAAGTTAATAGGGATTTCGCACATTAATGTAATTATTTGTTAAAAACTTTCATTTAATCGCAAATATGAAGAGAATAGAAGTTGTAGTAAATGTTATTTCCAATAATTTGTTATATAATGAAATGAAAAAATAATTTTATTCTGGGACATATGTCCCCTAAGAATAAATACATGATTGATATATTAAGATATTTATCTGGCAAGCATTTAAAAGTTTTCAGATAGTGAAATGAAATTACATTGGAATATTGACTTTGCTACTGTTTATAATGTTAATGAATATATGCCTATTTATTTTATTACAATGGTGCGGAGGTTTGGTTATACAATAAGTGGAAGAATAGGTGTTGTTTAAAGGAAAGAATGGATGAGGACTGGCGAATGGAGATGGGAAGAGAAATCCAGAAGGAGGTGGCACGTATGACGAAGCTAAAGAAGGGCATATATAAATCAATCGGTTGGGATCTGGTGTTTAATGGGTGGATGGATAAACGAAGAATGAGGAGATCAAGGATATAGGTAGGTTTTTTGATTTTAATAACTTGGAATAAGAAAATACCAAGGAGGTATTGCCTTCGGGAGGTTGGATAGAGCCACTTCAACTCGGTATACTAGCAGAAGACTTGAGAGCGCCTTGGGAACCCAAAGATAAATCTTACAAAGTAATTCACGAGTCTCTTCAGTCTCAACTCTAGTCCTGCAGATAGCCTTCCATAGACCGAGGGACCGTAGTCAAAGTGGGGGAAGACGAGAGAGGATACTAGGAGCCGACGGGTGTTGGATTATTGGAATTATGGTATCTTAGGAATTGTTTGAGTACAGTTATGGATTTTCGTGTGATTTGGGAATATATGTAATGAAAATCCACTAAGCCGTTCCCGAGAAATTCGGTCTTCTTTCTATGTCCTATTCAGACTCATTTCAATGTCAATATTAAGGATCCCAATATGTGTTTGGAGTGAATGTAAAATTAAATTAACTTCGAGCACAAAACTCCATCGTAATCCTTGTTCCATGCGCTAAAAGCGTGTTTGTCTGAATGTCTAAGCTGTAAAACGAATCTAGGACACGACATTTCTAACGGACATACACATGGGCATTGAATGTCTTTCAAAATGACTAGAATAATCCAATTCATTGAAGATAAGCAGCTGGGTGAAAGAACCATTATTTAGAGGTTACGATCGATAAGAGAGGGCTATAAGGAATTGGAATGAGCTTGCGACATCAAAGGTTCGTTGTCTGAGTGATTGGAGTGAAACCTGAACATGAATAAAAATAGGTTAATGGAATAGCAATAGAGAACTTATCTAGAGCCTTGAAATGGAATAAAAGTGGATAATTTATTCATTACTTGTTTAAAGATCCCATTGGAATTAATCATCAAATAAATGAATAGAAAATTAATTAGTTTTCTATTTACTATGTTTTTTCTTTTTTTTTTATATAACTTTTTTTTCACCATTTAACTATTTCAATTGATTTATATTTTAATTGTTTGATCAAATTTTACAATGCTTGTATCTTGTTCTTATTTAGCCTTGATGAAAACCTGCAAAGTGGGGTAAAACGTTGAATAGTTTCTTTACAATTTTGTACGTTTATTAACCACCACCCGGACTATCATCCTACAATCTAGTTTATACGGTCAATTGACATCTGATAAGTTTTATAAATTATTTCATTGTGAAAATGAAAAAAAAAAAAAATGAACTAAAATACAATTTTCAAAACGTGTAAATTCGTACAGTAATTAGAAAAACGTGTAATATTTAGTATCAATAGAACGTTCTTGTGATGATTAGAATTTCTGTCGAGCTTTAGGTGGATTTGAAACCAGAGAAAAAAAAATTAATGAGGTGAAGATAGTTGACCGTAAATATATAAGAGGAGAAAATGGTCGGGGTACGGTCAGGAGAAAAAACACAAATAAAAAAAAATCAAATATTTTTTTTGACCGTTAGATTTCTGTTTATCTAATGTCTTTTGTCGACCTGCAGTCTAACGACTTTTCCTGCAATTTAAACAGGAATCTCTGCCTATAACTGTAAATTATTTCTCTCTTATCTTATATATCCTCTTTTCTTCATTTCCTATTTTCGTTATTTCTTCTTCTTTTTTAAAACATTGTTTTTTACATACTCTCCCTTAAAATATCCGTTTTACATACCCATTTTATATTGATACATTTTATTACCTTTTGGGCTCTCATAATTTTACATTTTAACCCTTTTTATGTTTTTTTACTCTCTTATTAACTATTTTATCTCTACGATCTTTTGAATATTTGATTTCCTTTTATCTAACGTATTTTGCGGACCTGCACTACTTGGGGTATTTTCTGCAATTTAAAACGGTTTAGCCAGAATTTTCTTCTTATAACTGTAAGTTATTTCTCTCATATCTTATATTTCTTACTTTCTCCATTCCAAATATTTCTTCTTCTCCCTTTTTCTTTCTTTTTTCAATATTGATTTTTACATACGCTCCATTATTAATTTAATTATTTTTTGTACTCATCTGTATAACTTAAAAGTTTTTAATGTTACTCATCAATATAACACCCACTGTATAATTTATTTATTACTCACATTTATACGTATGTAAATAATAATGTTATTAATCTACTACTGTCTTATTACATAGTTATTAATCAACTACTTTATATTTTTATTTCATTGTTAAGTATATTTCCAAAATTTTTAGATTATTGTTTATTTTATTTTTATTTTGTATTTATTTTTCTCTGAATGATGGTTGTTTTTTGTTTTGATAGCCCTGATGAAGACCTGAACATCAGTGCCCTGTTTCATAATGAGAGCTAATAGTATTAGTTCATAGTACAAGTGTAGAAACTAGTGTGGTAATAATACTAATATTTATTTTTTTCATGATAGGGATGACTATTAGTGATATTACAGGAGTTAAAAAATACTAAAGTACAAGTTACAATTGTGCAAGACTGTGTAATTCAATTAAAATAAATCTACAAGACTAATAGTATTAGTTTGTACTTTATTATGAAACAGGGCCCAGATCGAAACGTCGGCACAATAAATAATTTCTGCTGAGCGCACCCCCCGACCATCTTCTCTCAAAAGATAAAATTGCGCGAAAAATTAAGTCTTCGATTATAATTAATAATTTTTCCTGAGTGGAATTAATTAATAATTAGCAAGATATTAATCCAACAGCTAACACTTTTTCAATTAAAATGTAATTCCCATGGCATCGACAAATCATCCATCCTCTAACTAGGTCATGGAATCCGGTAGCTTCTCTAATAGTGATTAAGACTCGCTCTATGTAATTAGAGTCACGTATTCATGATGATGACCTTAGCGAAAGTAATTACGATGACTATTTAGCGTTACCTTAGGACTGATGCAACTCTATAACATCAGCTAATGTTCGTCACTTAAGGAGATAGTTTCAGCATAGGACATTTTCATTAAATGTGACTTATTAAAATAAAAATGGACAATTGGAGTTCTGGCAATGGTCAGATTCTCCACTCAAGTTGAGTGTTTGCGGCTTTAGCGCACCTGCTCAGCCTCCACTGGCTCATTACCAGTGATGCGGCGAGAGGGATGCGCTGGGATCTCTTGGGCTCTGCTCTAACCCTCACACGTGGGGGATAGAGTGGGCTCAAGGATCCTCAGGTCGATTGTGTAAATATTGTTTATATTATTTTATCATTATGTTAGTTTATTTATTTATTTTTCATACATATAGTCTGATTATGTTCATCTTGTCTATTCTTTTGTTTGTATATATTTTAAGAGAGTTTTTTATTTTATTTTATTTCATTTTTTTTATTTTTTTATTTTTTACTTATTTATTTTAGTATGTATGAGATCATTCATCAATATTACCTGTTGCCCACAACTGTGTGGCAGATTGTAATATCTATCAATAAATAAATCTATGTTTATTAAAAAAAAAATTTACTTATGTATGGAGTATATATAGTGAGGGGAAGTTTTGAATACAATTGTTTTTCATTACGAAGTTCTCTGAGTCCAAATAACCAAATTCACGGTAAATGTTCTATGTGAGTGTACAGCCTAGCTCAATTCATTAAAAAAAGCCGTACGAAACTGAAACTACATATTTAAGTCGGATATATGCCTGGGATGTGAGCAATTTTTCGTTAGATCGATTAATCGATTTTATACTTCTTTTGAATTGAAAGTAGTCTAACAGAGCTTAAATGACGATTTGTTTAAAAACTTTCCTTTAAAGTACCTTTAATTTGGCTTTTTTGAAGAAAAAAACTAACCATTTTCCATTGTGTGAAATAATGAACAATGGATAAATATAAAATTATAAGAATTTTTTCATGTTTAAAGGAGAAAAAAAGAAATCGTTCTTTTCCGATTGATTTCATATGTATTTTTTTGTTATAACAGTTTTTATGTTCTTGTTAGCAATATCACCTTCTTGATAAAGTTGGTATATGGTATTTTTACCTCGAGAATACCCAACGAGAGCATTAAAACTCACAGGGTTGACTAACGACTTCAGTGTATCAGAAAATCATTATCGGCCACAGTCGGATTAGAACCCGGTCCCTTTAAAGAATCCATCTTTTGTTTAAATGTGAATTTCTCATATAATGTAATTATAATAAAGATGATCTCATTCATCATGTGTCTTATTACGTAGAAGAAATTTTCATTTTTTCGTTTAAGTAATAATAATTGAGTTCCTACCATAATGTCTCTAAAACAACATATGTATCGGGTTTTTTATTTTGTAACTCTAATCCAAGATAGGGTTCTTTAAATGATTTGTGCGTTTGCAGCCCGGAGCTAGCAAATTGCTTGAATTTCTATAAATTTTATATGAATTTTTCATCAAACGTTCAAAATGGTATGTGTAATAATTTTTGTTTTTTAAGGCTAGTTTTTCTTTTTTTTATACTGTTGGATTATGATTTTTTGGCGACATATACTTTTCACAGAAGTATTATAGATAATAATCTATTTATTTGTTTTTGAAGCCAATACAAATTGAGTCTATAACATACTTTACAAGAATAATCAATTTAAGCCAATTAACATGGTAACACTACATTGTAACTTTCGCAATGACTGCAATAGTTGTCGTCAAGACAGTAATTAGCTATAGCGTGAAGATACTGTCGTGACAGTGCATTCTCACAAGATATAGAGAGATAGGTGATAATAAAATTTTACGGGAGTTCAGCCACTGTCTCATTAAAGTCCGTTTACACAATGACACTTTACAACTACCATAGTTTGAACTGTATGACAGTTACTATCACGAAAACATTTACAGTTGTAGCAGTTGCATATTAGTGGTTAATTTGTAATTTAGAAAATAATTAAATTAACTATTTATTTTATACAATTTTTTTTTAAAACTTTTTGACATGTTTACTTGTGTTTTTATTTATTTATTTATTTTGCTTACATATTGCTTTTAATTAACTTTTTGTTTTTAAATCTATATATTAGATTTTTTTAAATCTATTTATTTATTTTTTGAACTGATCTACTGCTCTGACTATCGTGCCTTTGATTAGTTTTTATATTGCTATCTAATGATATATTGTTTATTGGATCACACGTGGGTTGCTGATTACTGGACAGGGGAGGTATGACAGAGGGAAATAGGGAGAATAAAATTGCCTAATAAATTAAATATGATTGTCAAATGAAATAAAATTGTTAATTAGAGAAATAGCGGGAAAATAATGATAATATATTGTATTTAGTGTCTAAAAGATTATTGATTATAAAAAGAAAAGGTAGAAAACAAAATTTTTGGTGTTCTTATATCATATAAATATATGGAGTGTATATGTATCCGATCATGGATTGATTGGTGTACTGTGTAATATAGTAATCCAGTGTATTTGGGCAGCATGGCTAAATAAAGCATTTATATATTTTTTTTAATCAACGAAAAAATGACATTAGTGCCCGTCACGTGGTATAACCCACAAAAGGTTAAAGAGTCGTGATATATATTGTATCTACTTTGTTTCAAATGTTTGCTCTGCCTAAGAAATATCGAAACGTAGCCAAGACACATTCGTAATAAATGTTAGGCAATTTTATAAACTGGATATTTGTTTTCGAAATGTTCCACCGAAGATGAGCAAGGCTTTCGAAACGGCAAGCCACCGATGCAAAATGCCAAAGGAAAGAACGACCTCGCTTGTTCCTCCAGCATAGCCTTCTACTGGTCATTATATCACACACTAGCAATTACTACCTGATTATATTTATTTTGTGTCCTTTTTTTTCGACTATTTGCCGAATGGTTCCTAATGGTGTTATTATAGTTCAATCATTTACTAAAACAAAGAAGGAAATTTTCGTTAACCACAGACCTTCGCGTTCTCCAGATATTTTTAATAGAACAACTTCTCAGATTAGACACATGACTTGCCAAGGCTAGCAGGTCCATAAAACAAGAATTCTATTATAGCTCTTAAAAGATGGATATGCATTAAAAATGCTAATCTCAGTGCTTAGAGTATGCTGGCATTCTCTGTTTAACATCTAGTTGGTAATATATTGCAGTCAAAGAAGAACCTTTACAGTTAATGTTCCTAGGTCCATATAGAAAAGTAAACCAGAGTTATTTTTCTATGAAGGCAGCCAATATTTTACTTGTATATTACCTATCTCTTAAATTCTTTTGAAAATAGAGTTACATGAGTTTTTTTTTTATTTATTATTTTTTTTACTTTCACTCTTAGTGAAACCCTAACAGTATCCTCACTACTTCAATCTCTGATGTCCTTCTATTTAAATTCTCAGGACATTCCCGCAATACCCGCTCACGGCCTTCTGACTTAGATGTAACTGCTCATCGAACCGCTGCCTTTGGTAGATCTTTCCTCATACGTTCCTCTTCCCTATGGAATTCTATTCCCTCCTTTATTCGTAGTTCTAATACCCTTCCAATCTTCAAATCCCGTATTTTCTTTTTATTTATTATCAGAAGTGTTATTCATCTTATGTTTTATGATATGACATATAGCTTTATTTTATTTGTTCCATTCTTATTTTATTTTTTCTGTAAAATATTGTTGTTCAATTTGATCTTTTCAAATTTATTATTTGATTATGTTTTTATTTCACTCTAAGGCTCTAAAGGCTACTTTTGACTCCTGTATATTATTCTGAGGGATCAATCCCGGAATAAATAAACGTTATTATTATTACTTATGCCGACGACATTTGTCTATTGTCAGTGAATAATAACTCTTCAATTGCGTCCAAAATTATTCAATTCCACACATCAAATTAGAAGAATGATGCCAAAACTGTAGAATTTAGATAGATTCAAATAAATCCCTCGTCGATTCCGACTACTAAGGACTACAGCACTTACTAGACAGACGGTCTAAATTTCCAATCCATTACAAAAGAATTTTCTACATGACTATAATAAGGCCTGTATGGACATATGGAGGCTCCATTAAACATTCGAATTCGTCTCGTATCCAATCCTTGCAGTCCGAAATCCCTCGTAAAATCCTAAATGCTCCTTACTTCCTCTCCAATCAAGTCATTCATCAGGATCTCATTGTTCTATATGTTGCCGATAACAATCCTTCCATGATAAACTTCCCGAGCACTCAAATCCACTTGTTTCTAACCTGGATTTTCCTTCAATACCTGATAATCCTGCTAAGCATCTGAAAAGAAAATGGCCTGGAGATCTTCTCCTCTAGAAATGTTATTGAAGTTCTATCAGTAGGTAGATTCTCCACATGTTTGTATCATGTCATTTTAAAACAAATAATAATAATAATACTAATCTTGTAAATAGTGTATTTACTGATTGTATATATTTTAATATCATAATATTTAAAAATCATTAATAAAAAAAAACATTTACTGATATATATATATATAGTAAGGGAAATACTGTCCATATAACCACGTCTGTGTGTATTTAAACAACTCAAAAATAGAAAGTTGCTCGAATCTAAAATTACATATTAAAAGCGGTTATATTTCTGGAATGTGGCAGCAACATTTTCAATAAAATCGACTGCAAGGGCCACTTGAATTAAATCGATTTGTCACATTTTTTCGATTTTATAAAAAACAGCTCAAACTGTGTTGATTAAACTCAATAAATATATGCAACATTAAATGGCATTTGATACCACCTAAGTCTGATCCTCATTAAAATGATAAGGCTTTAATGATATTTTTTTAGAAATTGTTCCTCCTTTAATTTTGTTTATTTAAAATAATTAACCATCTCATATTTTTATTAGTAATGAAATTCATACAAATACGAATTATGAAAGGATTTTATGATTAATAGGATGTATAAAAAAAGACCGTTTTAGCAAATTCAAAGGACTTTAAATATTTTAATCCTATTTAATATTTACCAATACTTAATGATCTCTTTAGAGCTTTCTCTTAGCTTGTTATATACACCATATAGTCCAGACTAAGCACCATCGGATTACTACTTGTTTCGATTCATTACCATTTTGGGGAAGTTGAAATTGCGGTCCAGGAGTTCTTCGACAGCCATTCCAAAGAATTGGCATTAGCGTGGGATCGAGCCATTGTGTAGCAGATAGCTAATGCTGGTAGATAAGAATGGAGTATACTTTAAGTATTAAGTGTATTTTGTATCAAAGAAATATTAATACAAATATTTGGTTGAAAAAAGGTCCTTTTTTTATTTGTATACACCCTAATAACTTCAAGAGATAAGAAAGAAAAATAAGGAATAAAACCTGATAGCTGAGCGGGCTGGGGTGAGGGTCCCAGAGCGCTTGGTTCAGCAGGTTGTGGGTTCGATTCCCACCTAGGCTGTCAATATTTATTTCGCGGTGGCCCCGAGAAATGAACCTTGACATTCCCACTTCAGAATGGGATAGGTCCCAGTAGGTCTTCAATAGAGGACTTGTGCCACAAAAAAAAAAGATGTTTTCCAGGTTGAAGAAACGTTTCCGGGAAGAAGAGCAGTAATATAGAAGCATTTTATACCATTAGAAAGCAAACGATTTATTTTTCCCTTAGCCTTAAATTGTAGTAGTTTTCAAAAATTAAATTAAATTGTCCTCAGATTCATCTCTTTGTAAAATGAAACCTCCATTTAAACTTGTTTTGAATAATAAGATATGTGCACATATTTAAATGTAAGAAGGTGTTTGTTTATACGTATTAATACATAAAATCAATTATTATGTTTTAATTAATTTTAAACTAATTCTTCTCTGTATCTTCTCTGTAGACGTTCGTTCAGAGGGCTAAATTTTCTGAGATGAAATTTTTGCTTTCTAAGCTCGTTAAAGGTGCGTCAGTTGTCAAGGAATCTAAATCCCTATACTTCCAGGTCGGTAAATTAAGAGATTATTCATACAGAGAGGTGTCTGTTGGAGAAATCCGTTCATTAAAAGAGATTTAACTGTATCTGGATTTTTTTTTTTGGCAAGAAATACTCAGTATTACGAAAATAAAAATACGATATATTTTTTTTTGAAATATTTTTTTATATATTTCATTCCTTCATTCAATTAGGTTTTTTAAATTTTGGAGATGGATATAAGCTCTGGATTATTTGAATAATTTGTCTGCAGATTCAGTCTCATTATCCACTTGTACTTAGGCTCATAAGAACCGTAGCTGCTTCAGTTAAAAATATAATTTATTCTATTAGCAATGACAAATACATGATATGAAAAAATGTGTACAATTAATATGTACCCGCCTTGTTTTACCCAGAGGTATTCTAAGGTGATACGTGCGCTGATATGCGCTCCATTTATATGGTATCAACGCATGTGCTGATATGCGCTGATATCAACGCATGTGATTCTTCGCACTCAATGGACGTATCTTACATACTTTAGAATACCTCCGGTTAAAACAAGGTGCACATTAATTGTTTATATTTTTTCATATCATTCATTTGTACACGCTAATAAAATAAATTAACAGGAGGGTATGAAAAAAAATATAATTTTTCATTTCCGAGCCCTCTTGAAGTCTAGTAGACTTCAGGCTATCACCAGAACTGACTCGGGCTTGGTTCTACAGTTTGTTGGGTTGAACCCCCTTACAATCGTTTTTGCTAGAGCACAGCCTTTGGAAAATTCATGGGGATACCTATATGTACATTCCAAATAATATTTTCGTCTAAACTATCCGTAAAGATTCTGTTCCACATGATTTTTGGGTAGGTGGGTTTGATATATTAGAATGCTCAAACTCTGACTTTGGATTGATTGCGGATACTGTTTTTTGTGACATCCAGCATTGATGTGACTATGTAGGTTCTATAAGGACATTCCATGGTGGGGAGTCGTCTACTATACTTTATTTCGGGCTGCATTTCTTTTAACTGAAGTTCAGCTTTTATGTAGCGTGTATTTGTAAGTTCCATCTATCCTCCATTCTAAGAAGACACGTAATAGACATAATTTTATTTATAGGAGTACTATCTTGACTCCTGAAGATAAAATAAAAAAAAATAGCTAAAAAGAAAAGAATACAAAATGCATACATTTTAATTATGAATTTAGAAATATGTGGTTTTGTTAGTAGAGGGGTCATAATCCCTTTTCTGCATTTATGTCTCATCAGGCTATCTACAGGTTGCCAACCTTTCCTATTTGATTAATAATGTTCGCTCAGCCTAATTGATCTATTTATTATAGAGAATTCTATAGATAAAAACTTAGTTTACCTGGTGTATTTAAAATTAAAAACAAAACAATAGTGACTGGTTAAAAATTTATTCTTTTAAATTGTTGATATTTTGTGCTTATACTCAGTTAAAAAATAAAATAATATTTTTTTTAAATTAATCTTTATTATCCAACGTTTCGGCCATCCTTAAGGACAATCTTAAATATAAATTAACAGCTCACAAACAAATTTGAAAATGTTTTGAAGGCTATTCTCCCCAGGTCATTAATTACAAGTCAAATTACCCTATTTTGTCAACTTATACTATATGATAGCTGATAGTGTATGTTGATCTAAAATTAAAAGTTTTAAAAATTAATGAAATTGTGACAAAATAGGGTAATTTGACTTGTAATTAATGACCTGGACAGAATAGCCTCCAGTATATTTTTAAATTTGGATGTGAGGTGTAAATTTATATTGTCCTTGAGGATGGTCAAATCGGCTGAAACGTTAGACTGTTGATATAATAAAGAGTGTTGAGACTTAACATGGATACAATTGATTTATTTAAAAAATAAATACCAGTCTTAAGAAATAGAAAAAATTATATATAATGAAATAATAAGTCCAATAACAAAAAAAGCTAACGCATGTAATCGAGAACAATATGCAACCAACCAAAAAAAACAAAACAAAAACAAACAATGACGAGATCTTTTTTTATGAAAAGTGAAAGCGTGGTAAGAATCCTCAACAGATTTTTGTTTTGTAATCTCCATTAAAAGTTTTCCCAAAGAATATGAAGCGAACTTTATTTTCCAATTTTGAATGCTAACTCACCTCATATTCCAGCCAAACTCCGAACTGATTTCCACCATTCTGTAACATTAATTTATTAAGTCCTTTACCTTCGCCAAAAATTGCAAATAGTGCAAACAAGTACATGCAAAAAAATAAAATAAAAAGCATAATGATAGGTGCAATTTAAATTGCGACATGATAAGCTCAAGCTATTGTATAAATATAAATGCATGTAATAGTAATATTAATGTGAATAAATAATCATGATATGTGCTGATGCAGTGAAAAACAAAACAAAACAAAACTGGAATTGATATTTATAGAGACATGGATATAAATAAAGGCATATACATTAAGCATAATCAATAATCATGGCCGAAACAAAGAAATATAAATTGTGTTTTTACAGCAATCTTCTTACTATCATATAAACATTCTGTGATTTTCTTTTATTTTCCTTTACAAATATTTTTTTATTTTAAAATTATTTACACTACACCGACGTTTCGGAGTCCTCCTCCATCTTTAATATACTTCCTATTGTAACCAAATATCCTCTCTCTCTAGGATCCATATCCAAAAATAGTCTCTTTCCGGCTCCTCTGTCTAAAATCCATAACTTTTAATTCTTCAAATTTTTTAAACTATGAAATATTTAATAGTTCAAAAAAAAGGACGATATAAAATTTATGGATTTTAGCCAGGAAGAGAAAAAATATTATTTTTATAATAGGAAGTACACTGAACACGGAGTAAGACTCCGAAACGTCGGTGTAACGTAAATAATTTTAAAATTAAGAAATATTTGGTAAGGAGGAAAAAGAAAATTACTAAATATTTATATGAGAAATATATACATTCTAATTGTTACTTCTATATTTATAAATACATAAACTAATGCTTTATTGAAAGGTTTTATGAAATATTCATGTGATCTGATTTAGTTGAGAATTTCATGTGTAAATAATAATCTAATGCAAGCATGAAATAAATAATAATGAATTGAATAGTTTATTTTAGAAGAGGCATAAATGAAAAAATAAATAAAATATAAAAAATGAACAGCCTTCAAAATTACATTTTATTTCTTTAAACATATTCGTGGTAGGTGCTTAATATTAAATCAGTGAGAAAAATAAGCATTGCTTGATCAATACTTTATAAGCTTAGCTGTTCCAAAAATTTAACTCTTTCCTTTAAAAGTAAAATATTTTCATCATTGTTTTAAATTTAGCGAAATGTCATAAAAAATATTCTTTCTGCGAGAACAATCATGTTAATAAAATTTAAAATAAATTTAATTAACATTTAATTCAGCTCGTATGAGAATATTTAGGCCAAATAGTTCTCTTTAAAATGCTGAATAACCAAAAATATTCACAAGTGAAATATAAAATTTGTAATTATTAAATTTAAAATATTGAAAAAAAAAATGAAACATGAAATTAAATCCTCTAAAGTAATAATTACACTCAAACTTAAAAAAAAATGTCTAAGAGGTATTTAATTAATTGTAATAAAATTTATATAAAATAAATAAATTATTGGTGGTCTCTATACTCAATTTTTATTTTTTACTAATACAAAATTTACAAGATGTTCTGTAAGACGCGTATCTTAGGATTTATTTAATAAAAAATTGAAAAAAGTGAATTAACTCAAAATTCAAAATGCCCATTCTAGTTTTATAAAAGAAAATTCATAAATACAATTAAAGGTTTCGGTCATTCTTTGATCAATTGAATCAAAATTTAATTTCTAAAGATTTGTGTAATATATTATTTTTTTATAACTCAAAAAAATTTTTTTGTTGACCTGTGTAAACATTAGATTTTTCTAAAAGCACTGTGCACTATAAAAATGCTACAAATTTCAGCACAATATTACTAGCAATATTTATTTATTTCTCAAAATGGCAGAAACGCCTTCTGTGGCATAGGAAAAAAAAAATCTTTAATACTATGTAGTTTGACTTTTAAAGTTTAGTGCATGTGCTTGCAAAAGTCAAATTTATACATATAAAGCAATAGTTTTATTTAATTTCAGCCAGTCATTTATTGTAAGTGCTATATTATATTTGTAAAAACAATATTGTTTATATATTTAAAAAATTAAATAATGTTTATATATTTGTATATTAAACAACTGGTAGATTTTTATTTTAATTCAGAGTATTGAAAGTTCTTTTTTTTTTGCTTTATAGTTCATTATATCCTTTACTGTTAGCCCAATATATGTTTTGTTTTTTTTGCGTTATCTTATTCTAGCATTTCCTTTTTATTTAACTTTCATCGAAGATCTTTCATCTTACATCCCCTGCGTAAGAATGTCAAGATTCAATTTTAATATCCGTCATAATCGCAAATAAATTTGACTGTAATTAGTAACTACGATTACTTTAGTTCATACTTCAGTAATTAGGTCATATTTATATAATAAAAAATAAATCCTTATGATGTTAAAAATTGGAAGCTATTTGGAGTGTCTAAGGTAGACTTTCAATCACAATTTATTATTATATAAATGGGAATCTCAAACACTTATTATTTTATAATTTAATTATTGAACAATATTAAATGCAACTAACTCTGGAATGAGTTTAACATAGAGTGAGTGCAGTTAAAAGCGGAAGATGTAAATCAGCTTTCTCTATTGTGCAAGTTAACAATGGCTATTATAGATGTGTAATAAACTATCTATTGAAGGATTCAGGCGAGGATTGTACATATATACGTTTAAACAACAGCAAAAATAAACAATAAAAAACTGTAATAATGAATGAATGGATGAAATGTGTTTATTTATATAAAAAAAAAGAACCTATTTAAATAATTAAAAAGTATAATAATTCCAACACTCTTTATTCATTAATTATACATCTCCATCATGTTTCGGCAAACATGGTCATTATCAGTGATAATCTTAATTTTCGATTTCACAGCCTCACAATACATTCTAAAATAGTTACTGCCTATCATGCCTAAATCTAATATAGTACAGATAATTAGTTGATTTTAGTACTATAATTATGAATTACTTTTAATATGAAACTTAGAATAATTATTATTTTATATATTTATTTACTTCGTTCCTTTTTATAGCCTTATCATATTTTACGATATTTAAATCTCGTCCTAATTTAACTATGATGAAGCCCTGCTAAGTAATTAAGCCTAAATCTAATATAGTGCAGTCAATGAATTATTATTGTCTTGTATTTTCTTTAATATTTATTCCTTTAACTAAAGATTTGTATTTACTAATATCAGATAATTTGTTAATACGTTACTATTATTTTTATTTTGGTCCACAATAGCAGAAAAAAATATTTATAAGAAACCAATGTTTCGCCACACTTTGCAGTGCTTTATTATGGTTAGAAAATTGAAAAAAAAAAAAAAGATTCAATCATCGTAAAATATGATAAGGCTATAAAAAAAGGAACGAATAAAATAGAAATAAATAATATAAATATTAATGTATTGAATAATAAAAGAGAAATGCTTTATTGACAGAAAGCAATGCTGCCTAACCAGTGGTTTGCTATAACACATAGCATATTGACATATGTTTATGTTTTTATTTTATTTTTTATATGCATGTGTATATGTATTTTTTATTTATTTATTGTAATTTACAACTGTAGAAAAAAATTACAATAAGTAAATTGGATGAATGTTTTAAACATTTGAAAATCTTGGGAAGGAACCACCCGATAGTGGTTCTTCAAACATTAATTTAAATTAGAAGGTCCCATTGACATCTTCTTTTCAGACGCCATGGAGAATTATCAGAGATTGTTAAGGATGAGAGATTAGGAACATATGGGTGAAGAGTTTAGAATGAAAATTTATAATATTTTGGGCCAAATCTGCAACGAAACGGATGTTAAGGTCTTTGTGAATGAGTTTATTTGTGACGTAATAAGGAGCATCAAGGATTTTGGATCGCAAGGATTGGATAGGGGAGGATTTTGATGGTTTGGTGGTGCCCCAGAGCTCAGTTCCCTATTTCCAAATTGGTCTGATTAACATAGTGTATAATAATTTTTTGTGGTGAATGGGAAGTTTAGAGCGTTTGTCAAGTAGGTGTTGTAGCAATAGAAGTTTCTTGTCGTGAGCAGTTTCTTGTCGTTTCAGTCTTCTATGGGGTTTCTAATTAAGTCTCTCGTCAAGATGGAGTCCTAAGTAGGGAATCTGTTCAACAGCCGTTAGTGCAATATTTAAAAAGGATACTGTAGGACAGGAGGGTAGAGGTTTACGACGGGGAGTAAAGGGGCATAATATTTAAGAATTAAATATGTTTTGTTATTAACACTATAAATATTTTATTCTATATGCGTATATTATTTTTGTATAAGTACTATATAAAATGTAATTCATAACTGTAGTACATTAATCAATTTATTGACTATAGTATTAGATTTGGCCATGATAGCCTGTAACTATTTTAAAAAGTGTTGCAATGCTATGATAATTTGATAAATGAGATTGACAAAGAGTAGGTTGGCCGAAACGTGTTGGAGATGTAACTTAATATAATAAATAGTGGGGCTAAATGGACCTTATTTATCATAACTGGTAAATATAAATAACTCTCAAATAATAAATAAATTATATACCATATTATAATTTTCTTGTGAAATTAATGCTCTTTTTAAATGATGAATCATGCAATAGTTTATCTCTTAACAGCTTCTTATTCTAAGATATATTTTAAGTGCGAGCGTAGCAATATTAGTTTAGATGAAAAAAGCAGTAACAGTTAAACCTAAGTACTGACCTTCAGTTTCTCCATGCGTACTAACACGTGAATACCTGAACTAATATACTGTAGACTATACATGATGATATTATTTTAAAAATTTAAAAGAAAAAAGTAATGATACTAATGGTGGTTCCTTAACGATTTCCTTAATCATTAGCCTGTAGGGAAAAAAAAAAATTCTCTGAGCAGAAAAAGAAACTTTACCTTGACACTATTAAGGAAAATATCCAAGAAAAAAAAATCAGAATTATGGAAATGAATCATCATTAATATTAATATTAATTCATGATCTATATTCATTCAGCTCAATCAGAAGTTTTAATTAACAAAAAAGAAGATAATTGAATAAATTTATTCCTCCTTTACCCTATTTCTAAACTAAGCCCAAGATACTAGAGGGATAGGATTTATTATTGATAGCGTTCTATTATTTTAGAATATTTTTTCTTTATTTCTTGAAATTTACAATTTCATCTAAGCTAAAAATACATCAAATAAATGCGATGAGTTATAATGACATGGAAAATTTTTGAAGAAATTTCCCATTGGTAGCACTCCAATAACATTTCTACATCAGAAGGTCTCGAGACCATCTTCTTTTATGGCGTTTAGGGGGGCATTATAAAGCATAAAAGAGCAAAATTAGAAACCAGTGAGTTTGGCTGGTTAGGAAGTTTATTTAGGATTGATATCTAGTTGGGGTTAGATCGGCTATATTGGAGTATTAAGGATTATATGGATGATTTTTATTTGTTACTAGTAATTAATCCTTAAAATAATACATACATATGATAATTATCGTTGCATAATAAGTAAGGATTTGTTGGAGGAAGATTATTAAATCTTTCAAAACATAAAGGTAGCATAAAAGGCTTGTTTTTCACAAAATTTGATGAAACTCAGTCTCCTCTTTCGCCTTCTTAGGGAATTATTAAATTCTTTTCTTTATTTTTTTTATTATTAAATTATGAAAATATTTGTTGCAGTATCCTAATAAAAAAATGGTTAATTTTTAAGCTTAACATATCATCCATTAGGTTTTATGATATTATTCTATTTAATTAATATTTTTTAAAATTCTTTATGTCATAATCTTATTCGTTCAAACTAACTCAAACCTACGTAAGGTTAGCAATTCTATATCCTATCCTAAATATAAAATAAAAATTAAAACCAGAAACAGCTATTCTTATTTTTAAAACATTACTCAGCCACCAGGCTGACGTATGGCTGTGAAGTCTGGGGAGCGGCATCCTTTACGAAAAGGAAAAAAAATTACAATCTTTTCAAAATAAAGTAATAAGAATTGCAGTAGTTGCTCCTTGGTTTGTAAGAAACAGCCAATTGCATCGGAGATTGCAAATAGAGGATTACATAAAAAAAGGTTCATGGAGTTCCACTCCCAGCTACCTACAGTTAAAGGAGCAGTGACCTATAACTTGAGAAACCCAACCACAACCGGAAGACTGAAGCCCAGGCTGCTGCAGAACATCCTGTTATGAATTCAATATTTATCAGTTCTGTTATTGTCACTCTATAATTTTATTTCAACTTATTTTAATTTATTTTTTTCTCTTTATCTTTTTCTCAAATTCGCTTTCCTTCTTTTTCCATTAAAAGTCAATTATTTATTTTGTTAAATCCATAAATGTCATCTATGTTTTTGTTATTAACTTTACTTTTATCTTTCATTAAGAATTATTATTTTAATCTATTAATTTATTTTATCCTAGTAGCCCACCAGGCCAATCTGTTATTATATAAGTAAATACAATTTTTAAAAAATTCTTATTTGTAGGAATTAATATTAATACCGTATATTATTAATAATAATAAAAAAAAGGTATATAACATTAATAGCTTAGAACCTAATTTAGTAGTGAGGTCGAAATGCCGATTCAGTTTATTTACCGTTTATTTTATTTTTGGTTTGGAATTAGATATTCTCAAATTAAGTTAAAAAATATCCTATCTTATTATTATATATTATTAAAATGAAAATATAAGTCATAAAGAAATAATAAGACGAAAAATATATTTAAAAAAAAGAAGAGAAAAAAAGGAAAATCAGATGAAAATTTTGAAAAATTAAAATCATTGGAAAAATAAGTGAGAAAACGATATAAGATATGTAATTAAAGGCCTAAACGCGTGTACACTAAAATAACCTCCGACCATCTTCTTTTTAAATCCATTTATGGTCAACAATGAATACATAAAAAAAAATAAACCTATTTTAACCGACAAGACGACATGTCCAATGTAATGATCTAATACAAGAATATTCTTATTTTATTTTTAAAATAAATTGGCGAGAACACAACAGCAATTTTAAAGAACTATGATAGTCATCTAAAGAAAAGACAGCATCTGTTACAGATAAGTACAGTCTACAAATTACAGCGAAAAGTCTCCCAAAAGAAGCACATAAACTGAAATGATGGTAGGCTGCTCATGTTGCCACCCTTGATAAGAGAAGGTGGTCCAAAATTGAAACATACATACTAAGGGAACACAAGAAATGGAGAGGAAGATCTGTTAAAAGAAAGAATAAGATAGGTAGGAGGAATAGGAATCTATGGGACAAAGTAATAAAAACCAATTATTGTAAGCTATCGTTTATATTTAAGTGTTTAAATATTACATAGAAAATATTTTATTTAATTATATCTGGAAAATTATTAATTTTTATATTAATGTAAACATTTAATCTATTAAGATAAATTAATTTTTGTAAACTCTTCACGTTTATAAACCGGACTGTTACTTCGAAGAAAAGGCTTTTAGTTTTGTATGGGAATAAAGCTTTTGTAATTATTTATGATCGCTTAGTTATTTTTACATAAACATTTTCGAAATAAACCTTCCTTTTTCAATTAATTTTAGGTTAGGCTTTTGCCATTTAGAGACTTGCTTTACCTTCAATTCCAAATTCCTGAGTGGATTAGACGACACGTTAGGACTTAGTAGTGGAAGGGTGGAAGGTAGCCCAGAGGGAACAAGGGGATCCCATTAGGTAATCCTGTCCCTTAATACCCTTCATTCCAGAGGACAACCACAGTCTTCACTTGTTATAAATGAGAAACAACTGTTAGAATATAAAGTTGTTTGAAATTTCCCCTTTCACGTTTATCAAGTACTGAAGCAAACCATTTTTATCTGAAATATGTTGATATAGTAAAGTACTTTTTAAATGATTAACCTTACCAATTTTTCCCTATTACCGAGAATATGCACATACAATATGGTACTATTGTTTTTACCATGAATAACGAGAAATCTCCAGCTTGGAATAGTACAGGAGCCCTACCTTACCTGTACGTAACCTGTTTCAAAACGTTAAAAAAAAATTAATTTCTAATTCGTAGCTTTATATCTTCAAAACTACCCACAACACTAGAAAACCTAAGAGAACATTATTTAAAATTGAGTAAATTGGAGGATAAAAAGAAATCTCAACAAATCACATTTACTCTTCGTCGTAAACCTGCCGACTGCCCTACAGTATACTTTAATAATGTGGCTCTTACCCCTGTAGAACAGATTCGTTATCTTGGACTACATTTGGACAAACGACTAACCTGGAATCCTCACACAAGACTGAAAAGACAGGAAACTGCAAGCAGATTCCGACTATTAAAGCACCATACAGTTAGACAACGGTCTAAACTTCCAACTCATTTGCTTGTTGTATTTTTTATACAGTTGTAAATATCAATAAATAAAAAAAATAAAAATAAAAAGTTGTATAAATTTACTAAAATATGAGCTCTACTGGAGCTATTTACGTTCAATAATTTCTTGCATATAGATTTTTAAAAAGCAACATTTCATAAAAAAATGCACTGAAAATTCAGAAGTTAGTGAATTTGTTTTGAGAAATCTATATAAAAATATCGTAAAAACTACTATCCTTACGAAGATACGTGAAATAAACAACTTTATTATAAGTCAAATGGCCTTTATTTTGAGTCCTGGCTGGCATATATGCATCATATGGTCCCTGAAATATAGTTTTTAAAAGGTCAAAAAGTTTTACCCGAACAAGTATAAATTAGAATTTTGTGAAATATCATAAACAATACTATTTCTACGAAGATAAACGTTAGAAACTACTTTATAGTACATTTAACTACTTTTAATTTGAGTGCAAGCTGATATGATGATGAGATATTTCGAAATGTATTCACTGACCATTGATTTTTCAGTTTTTATGAAATGTTGCTTTTTCAAAAGTTATATCTCGAGAAATATTGAACATAAATAGCTCTATTAGGACTCATATTTTAGCAAATGTATCTTTTTTTAAATGATATTCACTTAGATTTTCCAATGTTGTTAGTTTTAGAGATAAATAGCTCTGAATGAAAAATAAATTTTTTTAACGTACTGAAACTTAATTTTTTATTTTCCCTACCTAGTAATTATGCATTGTTTTCATTGAAGTAATAAAAAATTGGGGTGAAAGAACTGACTTTTTTCTTCCCGGCTCTTGTACTAGAATCTATCTGATTTTAATTAAATTCTCATAGATAAGTTGAAATGTTTTCTAGAGACGAAATTTTCGGAGAACAAAAGATTATTAGATTATTTGTTTGTTTTGTTAAATGGTGTAAAACATCATTGGTCATCGTTTGTCTGCTCGATTTTATATTTGTGCTAGTAAATCTTTTAATTTTAAAACCGAAATATTAATTTTATTATTTTATCATCGTCTCATAAGTGCTGCTAATATTGCATTTAGTTCGGTATTGAAGAATATGCGGCATAGTTTGGAAGAGAATCCGTCTGTATATATAATAAAGGATTCTGGCATGTTTTGAGGGAAACGAGAAAAGAGGGCTTTATATTCATCTGGTTCGGTATTATTTTTAGAGTATTTGGACAGGTCTAGAATTGTTTTAGGACCTTGGAGGGTCCATGGTCGATGATTGTTTTCGGATTTGTCAGTTGTTATCGTTTTGAGAAAAGAGATAGCGAAGAGAGAGAAGAGAGATCTAGACAGTAATAATTAAATTATATATGTACTATACCTCTCGGTTATATCATAAAAAAAAGGAATACCATAACTTTAACGATATGAATTATTAAATATAATGTGACTGTGATGAAATTATGTTTTTATAAGATGGATAATTATATTATAAAGTGTTTTTTATATATTTTTAAAAAGTTGTAATTTGGCGAAATTGACCATCTATATTTGTGTTTGTAATGGAAGTATTATATATATGATAATATGAAGTCCAACTAGTCATCCAATTCGTTTAAAAAATATATATGAAGTTTCAAGAATTCATAATATTATAGGTCCGGATGGGTTTTATTAAAGTAATTAGATTTAGTGAATGAAAGTCCACTTCCTTATTTAAGTTATTTTATTTATAACGACGTTTTGAGATTCTCACCCTATCATCAGGTATCTACAAACAAATTCACAACATTCATCCTAGATGAACAATCAATAAATATAAAACAATTTTTTAAAAAAATTAAAAAAATTACCTAAATAATATATCTTTGAATATCACATTTACTATATGATTGTTTGAGATTGGTTTATTTCATTATTAACATACACAATTTTGATCCATATTACTCTCAACTTTTATTCTCAAAAAACTCTCCAACGTTTCAGCCTTCAGGCCATTTTCAAGGATACAACCTTAAATATTTATGTTTTTATTTTTTTTTTTAAATTCTTATTTGCAGGCTAATTGCCCATGTCACATATAACTTTTTATATCTTATTTCTTTTTTAATAATTTATTTATTGTTATTTACAACTGTATACATATATACACATCAAGTAAATTTGCTGTAGGTGATATTATGACATGAAACAAACATGTGGAGAATATACGCATTGATAGAACTCCAAAAACATTTCTAAAGGAGAAGATCTCGAGGCCATCTTCTTTTCAGACGCCTAGAAGGATTGTTAGGAAATGAAGGGCAATCCATGCTAGAAACAAGTGGGTTTGAGAGATTATTATGGAAGGATTGGTATCTGGTTCTGGTCAAATCGGCAACATATGGGACATTGAGGTCCTGATGGATGATTTGTTTTGTGACAAAGTAAGGAGCATTAAGGATTTTGGACTGTAAGGATTGGATTCGGGAAGAATTCGATGGTTTAGTGGAGCCTCTTAGCTCAACTCCGTATGTCCTGATAGGCCTTATAATAGTCATGTAGATCAGTCTTTTGTAATGGATTGGAAGTTTGGACCCTTTGTCTAGTAAATGTTGTAATTATCTTAAATTTAAAAACTTTTTTTATCTTATATAACAATCTTCTCTTTTTCACTTATAATCATCATTTATAACAGTTATATATTGACTATATTACATTATAACACTACTGTATTTTCAGGAAGGCACAATTTGTTTTAGATCTCCTTATTTATAATTATGTATGGCATTTTTATTTTATTTTTTTTAATATATAACTGACAACGATATTATTATTGTTAATATTTTATGACTAAGAAAAACAGAAAATGTGATATTAGAAGACATATTTATTTAGGTAATCGTTTTAAATTATTAAAAAAATATTTATTATTTTTTGTATGCATAGGATGAATGTTGTGTAATTGTTTGTAGATACCTGATGATGGAATGACAGCCCAGAAACGTCGTTATTTGATGTAATTTTCAAATTTAAATAAGAAAGAGGACTTTCATTCACTACATCTAATTACTTTAATGAAGTTTTACGAGTGTTCCTTTTCCCAGAAATAGTTACATTTCTAACTAATTATAACATTCTAGTATTGATCTTAAGTAAAAAATAAATAAATAATTCAACGGCTATTTGCAGGTTTGATTTATAAACAGGAAGATTTATCTTAGCATATGTATTTAAAGGGAATATTACCAAGGTCTTCTGCTCCTACTCCTCTATTTTCAACAGCGTTGATCAACAGAAATTAATTTGTGTTACATTAAATATATAGGAACATTTTGGGAGTCTTTAACCGGCTTCCAATTTTAGAAGAAGGAAGTTCCCGAGCTCTTTCGGAGTGGATGAATCAACACATGATTATATTTTGGAATTATCAAAATATATTACAAGATCTAATTAATATTATAATTTTTAAAGTTATTGTTGAGTATATATTTTTTTTGTTAATTTATTCCTTTTTATTTACGGATATATTTCCCTCTTTAAAAATGACTGGTTAAAAATAAAAAAAATAAATTGCAGTTTTCGAAGAAAAGACCTCGGTTTTGAGTCCAACCATAACCAAGTCTCGCAAGAAGAGCGTGTCTGTGAACAGCCTAGTTCAATAACTAAAAGTCGTAAGAAATTAAAATAAAATATTTCAATATTAAATATCGATTTTACCCTTGAAATTTTGATCGAGTCTGGCACCCAGTACTGCTATACAAGATCCGTAAATTCCTACCCACTACATATTTCCTCATTATCTGTTCTTATCTCTCAGACAGGTTATTTCAAATAAATCACAACAGCGCTTATTCATCCCTATTCCGTCAGTCTGCTGGTGTACCTCAGGGTAGTATCCTTGGTCCTATCCTTAATTAAGTTTTCACAGCTGACATCCCAACCCATCCTAACACAATCCTCACCACGTATGCCGATGACACATGCTTATTGTCAGTGAATAATGATCCTTCCATTGTATCCCAAACCCTCCAATCCCATATCACTACCCTTGAAGAATGGTGCCAAAATTGGAGGATTAAAATAAATTCCAATAAATCCCACCAAATCACATTTACCCTTCGACGTAAACCCATGACCTCTTCCCCAACAATATCCTTTAATAATACCCCACTTATTCCTGTCGAACAAATCCGTTACTCAGGACTAACATCCCGACAAACGACCGACATGGAATCCTCATACAAGACTGAAAAGACAGGAAACTTCTCGTCGATTTCGACTATTACTATTACCATTTACTAGCAAAGGGTCTAAATTGCCAATCCATTACAGAAGACTGATCTACATGACTATTATAAGGCCTATCTGGACATACGGAGCTGAGCTTTGGGATCCACTAAACCATCAAATTCCTCCCGAATCCAATCCTTACAGTCCAAAATCCTTCGTAAAATCCTTAACGCTCCCTACTTTGTGACAAATCAAGTCATCCATCATGACCTCAATGTCTCACATGTTGCCGATTTGGCCAAAAGCAGATACCATTCCTTCCATGGAAAACTTCCCAACCACCCAAATCCTCTTGTTTCTAACCTGGCTTCTCCTTCATTACCTAATAATCCTCCTACGCGTCTGAAAAGAAGATGGACTCGGGATCTTCTCCTCTAGAAATGTTATTGGAGTTCTATCAATGGGTAGCCATAACATAACATGTAGATTCTCCACATGTCACTATCTCACCTACAGCAAATTTACTTGTTGTATATATGTTATACAGTTGTAAATAACAATAAATAAATGATTAAAAAAAAACAAACCATTGAAATTGCCAAACAGAGCTTAAATGACGAATTTTTAAGCAAAGTTTCTCTAAAGCGCCGTTAATTTTGCTTTTTTGAAATAAATAACCTGTTCTCATTGTTATTAACAATATATATTGTATAAATTAAAAAATAAAGAATTTTGTAAATATATAAAGGAAATTTTTTTTTTTTAATTATTTATTTATTGTAATTTACAACTGTACAAAATAATACAATAAGTAAATATGTAGTATGTTTCATATACACTTGTAAATCTTGGGAAGGAACCACCCATTGGTGGTACTTCAAACATTAATTTAAACTAGAAGGTCT